>NW_028117087.1:0-12254 GCF_964273445.1 Streptopelia decaocto
CCCCCCCAGCCATTGCCCTTTTAAGAACATCCCAAGGGTGCAAACCGGGATGCGGCCCCTTTAAGAACATAAAAGGTGCGTTGCCCCTTTAAGGCCCCACCCTGGGGTGTTGCCCCTTTAAGGAGTCATTGGGACGGGGAAGCCCCGCCCCCCCGTGGCAAACCCCGCCCACCCCGCGCAGGCCCCGCCCCTTTCCCCACCTCGCTGCTGTTCCCGCCCTCCTGGATCTGCTCAATCAGCTCCCAGGGCATCGGGGTCAGCTGGGGGCAAAGGGCAAAGGTCAAGGGGAGCATCACCCCTCCCCCCAAAACACCCCCAATGGCCCCGCCCCCAGCCCCTCCCCCCACCCCATTTCAAAGCCCCCAGACCCCCCCCCCAGCCCCTCCCGAACTCCTGGGTCCCTCCCGAACTCCTGGGTCCCCCCAACCCCCGCAAAATGGGACCAAACTGGACCCAGCATGTGGGTTTTGGGGACTCCCCATATTGGGGACCCCCCCATATTGGGGACCCCCCCATATTGGAATCCCCAAATTCTTGGGACCACCCCATATTAGGGACCCCCCATGTTGGGACCCCCTGTTATTGGGGACCCCCCCTACTGGGATCCCCCCATATTGAGACACCCTTATTGGGACCCCCCCATATTGGGACCCCCCCATATTGGAATCCCCCCATATTTAGAACACCCCATATTAGGGAACCTGTTATTGAACACCCCCCTTCTTGGGACCCCCCCTATATTGGGGACCCCCCCATATTGGGGACCCTGTTTTTTGGGAACCCCCCATATTGGGACCCCATTATTTGGACCCCCTGTTATTGGGAACCCCCACTACTAAGACCCCCCCCTTATTGGAACCCTGTTATTGGGGACCCCCCCATATTGAGACACCCTTATTGGGACCCCTAGTTATTGCGGACCACCCTATATTGGGACCCCATGATGGGCGCCCCCCTTATTGGGATCCCCCCATATTGGGATCCCCCTGTTATTGGGACCCCCCATATTGACAACACCCCATATTGGGACCCCAGACTCCTGGGTCCCCCCGAACTCCTGGGTCCCCCCCGAACTCCTGGGTCCCCCCGAACTCCTGGGTCCCCCCCGAACTCCTGGGTCCCTCCCGCACTCCTGGGTCCCCCCCGAACTCCTGGGTCCCCCCCGAACTCCTGGGTCCCTCCCGAACTCCTGGGTCCCCCCGCACTCCTGGGTCCCTCCCGAACTCCTGGGTCCGTCCCGAACTCCTGGGTCCCTCCCGAACTCCTGGGTCCCCCCGCAGTCCCGGGTCCCCGCTCACCTGCCCCTCCCCCGCGCTGGGGTCCCTCAGCCCCATCTCGTCTCCGTAGTTGAGCGCGGGGGGGCCCGGCAGCGCCCAGAGCAGCAGCAGCCGCCAGGGGGCGCCGGAGCCGCCCAGAGCGTGACGGTGCGGGGACCCCACCTGCGGGGGGCGCTGTCAGCACAGCCCGGACGCCTGGGTCCCCCCCGAACTCCTGGGTCCCCCCCGCACTCCTGGGTCCCTCCCGGACGCCTGGGTCCCTCCCGAACTCCTGGGTCCCCTCCCGGACGCCTGGGTCCCCCCCGAACTCCTGGGTCCCCCCCGAACTCCTGGGTCCCTCCCGCACTCCTGGGTCCCTCCCGAACTCCTGGGTCCCCCCCCGAACGCCTGGGTCCCCCCCCGAACGCCTGGGTCCCCTCCCGGACGCCTGGGTCCCTTCCCGAACGCCTGGGTCCCCTCCCGGACGCCTGGGTCCCTTCCCGAACGCCTGGGTCCCCTCCCGGACGCCTGGGTCCCCTCCCGAACGCCTGGGTCCCTCCCGGACGCCTGGGTCCCTCCCGCACTCCTGGGTCCCTTCCTGAACTCCTGGGTCCCCCCCGAACTCCTGGGTCCCTCCCGCACTCCTGGGTCCCTCCCCAGGGGGTCGGTTTTGGGGTCACTCACGCTCCATCCCAGGTGGATTTTGGGGTCGGTGAGAAGGTCGATGACGTCATCGATGGGGGCGGGGCCGGGCGGGAACTGGCCAATGAGCAGCTGCCCCTCCCCCGAGACGTTGAGCGCCCGGCGCAGCCCCAGAGGATCATGGGAACGGGAGCCCAGCACCAGCACCCTGGGGGCGGAGGGCAAAGGTCAGAGGTCACGGGGTCAGAGAGGTCACAGGGGTCACAGGGTCATAGGGGTCATAGGGCTCACTGGGGTCAAAAAGGTCACGGGGTCAGGGGGTCACTGGGGTCAAAGAGGTCACGGGGTCATAGGGGTTATGGGGTCACTGGGGTCAAAGAGGTCACGGGGTCATAGGCGTTATGGGGTCACTGGGGTCAAAGAGGTCACGGGGTCATGGGACTTACGGGGGTCACATGGGTCACAGGGGTCAAAGATCACAGGGGTCATGAGGGTCATGGGGTCACTAAGGTCAGGGGGTCACAGAGGTCAAAGAGGTCACAGGGGTCATGAGCGTCGGGGGTCACAGGGGTCAGGGGGTCACAGGGGTCAGGGGGTTATGGGGTCAGGGGGTCACTGGGGTCATTGGGTTATGGGGTCAGGGGGTCACTGGGGTCAGGGGTCACTGGGGTCAGGGGGTCACTGGGGTCAGGGGGTCACAGGGTCATTGGGTTATGGGGTCAGGGGGTCACTGGGGTCAGGGGGTCACTGGGGTCAGGGGGTCACTGGGTCACTGGGGTCAGAGGTCACTGGGGTCACTCACCCCCCCAGTTTCTCCGTCAGGTTCCTCCATTGGGCCACCAGCTCAGGCTGGGGGAGGGGCCGGGTCAGTGACCCCCAGTGACCCCATCCCCCCATTCCTGCCCCATAGAGACCCCCACCCCCCATTCCTGCCCCATAGAGACCCCCCACCCCCCATTCCTGCCCCATAGAGACCACCCATCCCCCATTCCTGCCCCATAGAAACCCCCAACCCCCATTCCTGCCCCATAGAGACCCCCCATCCCCCATTCCTGCCCCATAGAGACCCCCCATCCCCCATTCCTGCCCCATAGAAACCCCCCATCCCCCATTCCTGCCCCATAGAGACCCCCATCCCCCATTCCTGCCCCATAGAGACCCCCGACCCCCATTCCTGCCCCATAGAGACCCCCCATCCCCCATTCCTGCCCCATAGAGACCCCCCATCCCCCATTCCTGCCCCATAGAGACCCCCCATCCCCCATTCCTGCCCCATAGAGACCCCCCATCCCCCATTCCTGCCCCATAGAGACCCCCCATCCCCCATTCCTGCCCCATAGAGACCCCCCATCCCCCATTCCTGCCCCATAGAGACCCCCCATCCCCCATTCCTGCCCCATAGAGACCCCCATCCCCCATTCCTGCCCCATAGAAACCCCCCATCCCCCATTCCTGCCCCATAGAGACCCCCCATCCCCCATTCCTGCCCCATAGAGACCCCCCATCCCCCATTCCTGCCCCATAGAGACCCCCCATCCCCCATTCCTGCCCCATAGAAACCCCCCATCCCCCATTCCTGCCCCATAGAGACCCCCATCCCCCATTCCTGCCCCATAGAGACCCCCGACCCCCATTCCTGCCCCATAGAGACCCCCATCCCCCATTCCTGCCCCATAGAGACCCCCCATCCCCCATTCCTGCCCCATAGAGACCCCCCATCCCCCATTCCTGCCCCATAGAGACCCCCGACCCCCATTCCTGCCCCATAGAGACCCCCATCCCCCATTCCTGCCCCATAGAGACCCCCACCCCCCATTCCTGCCCCATAGAGACCCCCATCCCCCATTCCTGCCCCATAGAGACCCCCCATCCCCCATTCCTGCCCCATAGAGACCCCCCGACCCCCATTCCTGCCCCATAGAGACCCCCCATCCCCCATTCCTGCCCCATAGAAACCCCCCATCCCCCATTCCTGCCCCATAGAGACCCCCCATCCCCCATTCCTGCCCCATAGAGACCCCCCATCCCCCATTCCTGCCCCATAAGTGTCCCCCTGCCCCCATTCCTGCCCCATAAGTGTCCCCCCCTGCCCCATAAGTGCCCCCCCCGCCCCCCAAGCGTCACCTCCAGCTCCTCGACGGCGTCCAGGAAGATCCCGCCCAGCCCCCGCTGCAGCCAGACGGACACGGCGCCCTGCACGGACACACGGACACTGACCCACGGGACCCATAGAGACCCATAGTGACCCAGAGAGACCCACGGGACCCATAGGGACCCATAGAGACCCATAGGGACCCACAGGGACCCATAGGGACCCACAGAGACCCACAGAGACCCACAGGACCCATAGAGACCTATAGAGACCCATGGGACCCATAGAGACCCACAGGACCCATAGGGACCCACGGGACCCATAGAGACCCACGGGACCCATAGAGACCTATAGAGACCCATAGTGACCCACAGAGACCCACAGGACCCATAGAGACCCATAGTGACCCATAGGGACCCATGGGACCCATGGGACCCATGGGACCCATAGAGACCCATAGAGACTCCAGACACCCATAGAGACCCATAAAGACCCATAGAGACCCATAGAGACTCCAGACACCCATAGAGACCCATAGAGACCCATAGAAAATAACAGAAACCCATAGAGACTGATACGGACCCATAGAGACCCATAGAGACCCATAGAGACCTATAGAGACCCATAGAGACCCGTAGAGACCCGTAGAGACCCGTAGAGACCCGTAGAGACCCGTAGAGACTCCAGACACCCATAGAGACCCATAGAGACCCATAGAGACCCATAGAGACCCATAGAGACCCATAGAAAATAACAGAAACCCATAGAGACTGATACGGATCCATAGACACCCATAGAGACTCCAGACACCCATAGAGACCCATAGAGACTCCAAACACCCATAGAGACCCATAGAGACCCATAGAGACCCATAGAGACCCATAGAGACCCATAGAGACCCATAGAGACCCATAGAAAACAACAGAAACCCATAGAAACTGATACGGACCCATAGAGACCCATAGAGACCCATAGAAAATAACAAAAAGCCATAGAGACTGATACGGACCCATAGAGACCCATAGAGACCCATAGAGACCCATAGAGACCCATAGAAAATAACAGAAACCCATAGAGACTGATACGGACCCATAGAGACCCATAGAGACCCATAGAAAATGATACGGACCCATAGAGACCCATAGAGACCCATAAAGACTCCAGACACCCATGGAGACCCATAGAGACCCATAGAGACCCATAGAGACCCATAGAGGCTGATACGGACCCATAGAGACCCATAGAGACCCATAGAGACCCATAGAGACTCCAGACACCCATAGAGACCCATAGAAACCCATAGAGACTGATATGGACCCATAGAGACCCATAGAGACCCATAGAGACCCATAGAGACTCCAGACACCCATAGAGACCCATAGAAACCCATAGAGACTGATATGGACCCATAGAGACCCATAGAGACCCATAGAGACCCATAGAGACCCATAGAAACCCATAGAGACCCATAGAGACCCATAGAGACCCATAGAAACCCATAGAGACTGATATGGACCCATAGAGACCCATAGAGACCCATAGAGACTCCAAACACCCATGGAGACCCATAGAGACCCATAGAGACCCATAGAGACCCATAGAAAATGATACGGACCCATGGAGACCCATAGAGACCCATAGAGACTCCAAACACCCATAGAGACCCATAGAGACCCATAGAGACCCATAGAGACTGATATGGACCCATAGAGACCCATAGAGACCCATAGAGACCCATAGAGACTCCAGACACCCATAGAGACCCATAGAAACCCATAGAGACCCATAGAGACCCATAGAGACCCATAGAGACTCCAAACACCCATGGAGACCCATAGAGACCCATAGAGACCTATAGAGACTCCAGACACCCATAGAGACCCATAGAGACCCATAGAGACCCACAGAGACCCATAGAGACCCATAGAGACTCCAGACACCCATAGAGACCCATAGAGACCCATAGAGACCCATAGAGACCCATAGAGACCCATAGAGACTCCAGACACCCATAGAGACCCATAGAGACCCATAGAGACCCATAGAGACCCATAGAGACCCATAGAGACCCATAGACTGACCCATAGAGACCCATAGAGACCCATAGAGACCCATAGAAAATAACAGAAACCCATAGAGACTGATACGGATCCATAGAGACCCATAGAGACCCATAGAGACCCATAAAGACCCATAGAAAATGATACGGACCCATAGAGACCCATAGAGACCCATAGAGACTCCAAACACCCATAGAGACCCATAGAGACCCATAGAGACCCATAGAGACCCATAGAGACCCATAGAGACTCCAGACACCCATAGAGACCCATAGAGACCCATAGAGACCCATAGGGACCCATAGAGACCCATAGGGACCCATAGGGACCCATAGGGACCCATAACCTCCAATCTCCCCCTATCTCCCATAACCGCCCCATAGCCGCCCCCCATTCCCCCTTAGTGCCCCATAACCGCCCCATAGCCGCCCCACATGTGCCCCATAACCACCCTATAACCGCCCCATATCTGCCCCCCATCTGCCCCATAACTGACCGGGAGCTGGGAGGTGAACCGGGTCCTGTTGGCCCCGCCCCACGGCTCCGCCCCCCAGGGGTCGGGGGTCAGATCCACCAGCACCCGCAGCCCTGGGGGTCACAGGGTCACGGGGGGGCCCCAAACCCCCCCATGGGGTCACCCCCGAATTTGGGGACCCCCCCACATCCTGCCCCCCCCCCCAATATTGGGGTCCCCCCATTTCAGGGTCCCCCCCAGATCTCAGGGTCCCTCCCCATTATTTCAGGATTCCCCCCTCCATTTGGGGGACCCCCCCATCTTGGGGTCTCCGCCCATTTTGAGCCCCCCTCCATATTTCAGGATCCCCCCCATTTTGGGGGCCCCCGCCCCATACTTTGGGGTCCCCCCCATTTCAGGATCCCCCCTATTTTTGGGGTCCCCCCCATCTTGGGACCCTTCCCATTTTGAGGTGTCTCCCCCATATTTTGGGCCCCCCCCCCCCATTTCAGGATCCCCCCATGTTCCGCCCATTTTTGGGGTCCCCCCCATCTTGGGCCCCCCCATTTTGGGGTGTCCCCCCCCCCCCATATTTCAGGCCCCCGCCCCATTTCGGGGTGTCCCCCCCATTTCAGGATCCCCCCATTTTTGGGGTCCCCCCCATTTTCAGGGTTCCCCCCCATCTTGGGGTCCCCCCCCATCTTGGGGTCCCCCCCATTTTCGGGTTCCCCCCATCTTGGGGTCCCCCCCATTTTCAGGGTTCCCCCCATCTTGGGGTCCCCCCCATTTTTGGGTCCCCCCCCCATTTTCAGCGTCCCCCCCATCTTGGGGTCCCCCCTCCATTTTGGGGTGTCCCCCCCATTTCATGACTCCCCCATTTTTGGGGTCCCTGCCATCTTGGGCCCCCCCCCCCCCAGTTTGGAGTGTTCCCCCCCATTTTCAGCGTTCCCCCCCATCTCAGGGTCTCCTCCCCATTGGAGGGTTTCCCCCCCCATTTTTGGGGTCCCCCCCCATTTCGGGATCCCCCCATTTTGGGGTCCCCCCCCATTTTTGGGGTCCCCCCCCCACCTTTCTCCTGCGCCGCCCCCAGCAGCTCCCGCAGGTCCCCGAGCGTCCCCAGGGCGGGGTCCAGCTGTTCCAGCGGCTGTTCCGGGGGCTGTTCCGGCGGGGGGGGGCGCAGTGGGGGGTGCAGCGGCCCCAGCACCAGCCCCCCCGCCCCCAGCCCCGTCACGTGACCCAGGTGGGCGGAGACCCCTGGGGACCCAAAACAGCGCTGACCCCAGCTGACCCCAAAGTGACCCCAAAACCAGCACTGAACCCCAAAGTGACCCCCCTGAACCCCCAAATCAACCCTGAACCCCAAAACCAGCACTGAGCCCCAAAACTGACCCCAAAACCAACACTGAGCCCCAAAACTGAGCTCATGGACCCCAAAACCAGCACTGACCCCCAAACTGACCCCAAAACCAGCACTGAACCCCAAAGTGACCCCAAAACCAGCACTGAACCCCAAACTGACCCCAAACTGACCCCAAAACCAACACTGAGCCCCAAAACTGACCCCAAAACTGACCCCAAAACCAACACTGAGCCCCAAAACTGAGCTCATGGGACCCCAAAACCAGCACTGAACCCCAAAACTGACCCCAAACTGACCCCAAACTCAACACTGAGCCCCAAAACTGAGCTCATGGGACCCCAAAACCAGCACTGAACCCCAAAACTGACCCCAAACTGACCCCAAACTCAACACTGAGCCCCAAAACTGAGCTCATGGGACCCCAAAACCAGCACTGACCCCCAAACTGACCCCAAAACCAGCACTGAACCCCAAAGTGACCCCAAAGTGACCCCCCTGAACCCCCAAATCAACCCTGAACCCCAAAACCAGCACTGAGCCCCAAAACTGACCCCAAAACTGACCCCAAAATCAACACTGAGCCCCAAAACTGAGCTCATGGGACCCCAAAACCAGCACTGACCCCCAAAGTGACCCCAAAACCAGCACTGAACCCCAAACTGACCCCAAACTGACCCCAAAATCAACACTGAACCCCAAAACTGAGCTCATGGGACCCCCAAACCAGCACTGAACCCCAAAGTGACCCCAAACTGACCCCAAAACCAGCACTGAACCCCAAAACTGACCCCAAACTGACCCCAAACTCAACACTGAGCCCCAAACTGACCCCAAAACAGGCACTGAACCCCAAAACTGAGCTCATGGGACCCCATAGCCCCTTTAGCTCACTATTTGGCAGCCCCATTGCCCCCTATAGCTCACTATTTGGCAGCCCCATTGCCCCCTATAGCTCACTATTTGGCAGCCCCATTGCCCCCCAAGGCTCACTATTTGGCAGCCCCATAGACCCCAAGGCTCACTATTTGGCAGCCCCATTGCCCCCTATAGCTCACTATTTGGCAGCCCCATAGCCCCCCAAGGCTCACTATTTGGCAGCCCCATAGACCCCTATAGCTCACTATTTGGCAGCCCCATTGACCCCTATAGTTCACTATTTGGCAGCCCCATAGCCCCCCAAGGCTCACTATTTGGCAGCCCCATTGTCCCGTATAGCTCACTATTTGGCAGCCCCATTGCCCCCCAAGGCTCACTATTTGGTAGCCCCATCGCCCCCCAAGGCTCACTATTTGGCAGCCCCATTGCCCCCTATAGCTCACTATTTGGCAGCCCCATAGACCCCTATAGTTCACTATTTGGCAGCCCCATAGACCCCCAAGGCTCACTATTTGGCAGCCCCATTGCCCCCTATAGCTCACTATTTGGCAGCCCCATAGACCCCAAGGCTCACTATTTGGCAGCCCCATTGCCCCCTATAGCTCACTATTTGGCAGCCCCATAGCCCCCCAAGGCTCACTATTTGGCAGCCCCATTGCCCCCTATAGCTCACTATCTGGCAGCCCCATCGCCCCCCAAGGCTCACTATTTGGCAGCCCCATTGCCCCCTATAGCTCACTATTTGGCAGCCCCATTGCCCCCCAAGGCTCACTATTTGGCAGCCCCATTGCCCCCTATAGCTCACTATTTGGCAGCGCCATAGCCCCCCAAGGCTCACTATTTGGCAGCCCCATTGCCCCCTATAGCTCACTATTTGGCAGCCCCATAGCCCCCCAAGGCTCACTATTTGGCAGCCCCATTGCCCCCTATAGCTCACTATCTGGCAGCCCCATAGCCCCCCAAGGCTCACTATTTGGCAGCCCCATTGCCCCCTATAGCTCACTATTTGGCAGCCCCATTGCCCCCCAAGGCTCACTATTTGGCAGCCCCATTGCCCCCCAAGGCTCACTATTTGGCAGCCCCATTGCCCCCTATAGCTCACTATTTGGCAGCCCCATTGCCCCCCAAGGCTCACTATTTGGCAGCCCCATAGCCCCCCAAGGCTCACTATTTGGCAGCCCCTGACCCCCCTGAACCCCCAAATCAACCCTGGACCCCAAAACCAGCACTGAACCCCAAACTCCTGGGTCCCTTTTTGGGGGGGGGGTCACTAATAGGGGGGCCCCCCCCCTCCCCAAACTCCTGGGTCCCTTTTTTTGGGGGGGTCAGTAATAGGGGGGCCCCCCCTCTCCCTCCCGAACGCCTGGGTCCCTTTTTTGGGGGGGTCACTAATAGGGCCCCCCCCCCCCCCTCCCGGGTCCCTTTTTGGGGGGTCACTAATAGGGGGGGCCCCCCCCTCCCTCCCGAACGCCTGGGTCCCTCCCCTCCCCCCCTTACCTTTGAGATCCCCTCCGAAGGGTTTCGGGGGGGCCCTGTAAAGCGCCCCCATTTGCCACCAGAGCGGATTTTGGGGTTCGGGGGGGTCACAGCGGGGCGCTCGGGCCACGATGGCGGCGGCCGCCCCCACCATCCCCAACCAGCCCCCCCAAAACAGCACCAGCAGCAGCGCCCGCGCCCGCCTCCAGGGGGCGCTGCCGGCCGCCCGCAGCACCTCCTCCTTCCCCAAGCCCGTGAAACGGGGGGCCCCCCCCGCTTTGGGGACCCCCCAACATCGGGGGGGCCCCCCCTAAATCCTCTTCGTCCTCCTCGGGGGGGATTTTCACCATTAAACCGTTTTTCTCGGTGATTTGGGGGGCAGGATCGGGCCCCTGGGGCTCAGGATCGGGCCCCTCGCTGGGGTGGGGGGGGGCAGGATCGGGCCCCTCGGTGCCATTTTGGGGGGGGGATCCCCCAATTTCTGCGGGTTTTTCGGGGTCCAGCGTCGCCAGTTCCACGTCGCGGGGGGGGGACGAAGGTTCCATCACCTGTGGGGGGGGGACACCCCAAAATTCATTAATTGTTCTTATGACCCCCCCAAAATTCATTAATTGTTCTTATGACCCCCCCAAAATTCATTAATTGTCCTTATAGCCCCCCAAAATTCGTTAATTGTTCTTATAACCCCCCCAAATCCATTAATTGGCTTTGGATCCCCCCAAAATTCATTAATTGGTTTGGACCCCCCAAAATTCATTAATTGGGTTTGGACCCCCCCAAAATTCATTAATTGGTTTGGAACCCCCCAAAATTCATTAATTGGCTTTGGAACCCCCCCAAATTCATTAATTGTTCTTATGACCCCCCAAAATTCATTAATTGTCCTTATAGCCCCCCAAAATTAATTAATTGGCTTTGGAACCCCCCAAAATTCATTAATTGGTTTGGAACCCCCCAAAATTCATTAATTGGCTTTGAACCCCCCCAAAATTCATTAATTGGTTTGGACCCCCCCAAAATTCATTAATTGGCTTTGGACCCCCCCCAAAATTCATTAATTGGTTTGGAACCCCCAAAATTCATTAATTGGGTTTGGAACCCCCAAAATTCATTAATTGGTTTGGAACCCCCCAAAATTCATTAATTGGCTTTGGACCCCCCCAAAATTCATTAATTGGCTTTGGACCCCCCAAAATTCATTAATTGGCTTTGGAACCCCCAAAAATTCATTAATTGGCTTTGGAACCCCCCAAAATTAATTAATTGGTTTGGAACCCCCCAAAAATTCATTAATTGGCTTTGGACCCCCCCAAAATTCATTAATGCTCCTTATAACTCCCCCACAACATCAGGACCCCCCCCAATTAATTAATTCACTTTGTACCCCCCCCAAATTAATTAATTCACTTCTTATTCCCCCCTTCTGAATTAATTCATTCACTTTGTTCCCCCCCAAATTAATTAAATGATTTTGTACCCCCCGATTAATTGACTTTGTACCCCCCAAATTAATTAATTCACTTTGTACCCCCCCCCGAATTAATTGATTCACTTTGGTCCCCCCCAAATTAATCAACTTTGTACCCCCCCCAAATTAATTAATGGACTTTATACCCCCCCAATTTACCAATTGACTTTATAACACCCCAAATTAATTAACTGACGTTGTACCCCCCCCCAATTAATTGATTCACTTTGTAACCCCCCCAAATAAATGAATTGACTTCATACCCCCCCCAGGACACCCCAATATTCTTAAAGGGGACTTGAGGTCCTGCCCTGATCCCCAAGATTTGGTGCCCCCCCCCCAGCACCCCAAAGCTTTGGGGGACCCCCCCCCCCGAACCCCAATAGCTTTAGCCCCCCCCCAATATCCCCGGACACCCCAAAACCCCCCCGAGAGGATTTTGGGGAACCTGAGACCCCCCCAGGGGACCCCAAAATCCTCAGGGGGGTCCCAAGGAGCCCCCCATCCCACCCAACCCCCCCGGGGACCCCAAACCCCCCCCCGGACACCCCAAAACCTCCCAGGACCCCC
>NW_028117086.1:0-41630 GCF_964273445.1 Streptopelia decaocto
GAAGAATTGGGACAAAAATTGGAAAATTTTTAAGGGACTTTGAAAAAATTTCAACTGGAATTTTAGCCATTTTTTTATGTGAAATTGTAAACATGTGGACATGGATTTTGAAAATTCTAGAGAGAATTTTAAAAGCTTCAACAGAATTTCAACAATTTTGAGAGGGATTTGAAAAGTTTCAATGGGAATGGGAAGAATTGGGACAAAAATTGGAAAACTTCTAAGGGACTTTTAAAAAATTTCAACTGGAATTTTAGCATTTTTTTTACGTGAAATTGTAAACATGTGGACATGGATTTGAAAATTCTAGAGAGAATTTTAAATGCTTTAACAGAATTTCTACAATTTTGAGAGGGATTTGAAAAGTTTCAATGGGAATGGGAAGAATTGGGACAAAAATTGGAAAATTTTTAAGGGACTTTGAAAAAATTTCAACTGGAATTTTAGCCATTTTTTGACGTGAAATTGTAAACATGTTGAAGTGGATTTTGAAAATTCTAGAGAGAATTTTAAAAGCTTCAAGAGAATTTCAACAATTTTGAGAGGGATTTGAAAAGTTTCAATGGGAATGGAAAGAATTGGGACAAAAATTGGAAAATTTTTCAGGGACTTTGAAAAAATTTCAACTGGAATTTTAGCCATTTTTTGACGTGAAATTGTAAACATGTGGCCATGGATTTTGAAAATTCTAGAGAGAATTTTAAAAGCTTCAAGAGAATTTCAACAATTTTGAGAGGGATTTGAAAAGTTTCAATGGGAATGGAAGAATTGGGACAAAAATTGGAAAATTTTTCAGGGACTTTGAAAAAATTTCAACTGGAATTTTAGCATTTTTTTTACGTGAAATTGTAAACATGTGGACGTGGATTTTGAAAATTCTAGAGAGAATTTTAAAAGCTTCAAGAGAATTTCAACAATTTTGAGAGGGATTTGAAAAGTTTCAATGGGAATGGGAAGAATTGGGACAAAAATTGGAAAATTTTTAAGGGACTTTGAAAAAATTTCAACTGGAATTTTAGCATTTTTTTTACGTGAAATTGTAAACATGTGGACATGGATTTTGAAAATTCTAGAGAGAATTTTAAAAGCTTCAAGAGAATTTCAACAATTTTGAGAGGGATTTGAAAAGTTTCAATGGGAATGGGAAGAATTGGGACAAAAATTGGAAAATTTTTAAGGGACTTTGAAAAAATTTCAACTGGAATTTTAGCAATTTTTTGACGTGAAATTGTAAACATGTGGACATGGATTTTGAAAATTCTAGAGAGAATTTTAAAAGCTTTAACAGAATTTGTACAATTTTAGAGGGATTTGAAAAGTTTCAATGGGAATGGGAAGAATTGGGACAAAAATTGGAAAATTTTTAAGGGACTTTGAAAAAATTTCAACTGGAATTTTAGCCATTTTTTGACGTGAAATTGTAAACACGTGGACATGGATTTTGAAAATTCTAGAGAGAATTTTAAAAGCTTCAAGAGAATTTCAACAATTTTGAGAGGGATTTGAAAAGTTTCAATGGGAATGGGAAGAATTGGGACAAAAATTGGAAAATTTTTAAGGGACTTTGAAAAAATTTCAACTGGAATTTTAGCCATTTTTTGACGTGAAATTGTAAACATGTGGACATGGATTTTGAAAATTCTAGAGAGAATTTTAAAGCTTCAACAGAATTTCAACACTTTTGAGAGGGATTTGAAAAGTTTCAATGGGAATGGGAAGAATTGGGACAAAAATTGGAAAATTTTTAAGGGACTTTGAAAAAATTTCAACTGGAATTTTAGCAATTTTTTTATGTGAAATTGTAAACATGTGGACATGGATTTTGAAAATTCTAGAGAGAATTTTAAAAGCTTCAACAGAATTTCAACAATTTTGAGAGGGATTTGAAAAGTTTCAATGGGAATGGGAAGAATTGGGACAAAAATTGGAAAATTTTTAAGGGACTTTGAAAAAATTTCAACTGGAATTTTAGCCATTTTTTGACGTGAAATTGTAAACATGTGGACATGGATTTTGAAAATTCTAGAGAGAATTTTAAAAGCTTCAACAGAATTTCAACAATTTTGAGAGGGATTTGAAAAGTTTCAATGGGAATGGAAAGAATTGGGACAAAAATTGGAAAATTTTTAAGGGACTTTGAAAAAATTTCAACTGGAATTTTAGCCATTTTTTGACGTGAAATTGTAAACATGTGGCCATGGATTTTGAAAATTCTAGAGAGAATTTTAAAAGCTTCAAGAGAATTTCAACAATTTTGAGAGGGATTTGAAAAGTTTCAATGGGAATGGGAAGAATTGGGACAAAAATTGGAAAATTTTTAAGGGACTTTGAAAAAATTTCAACTGGAATTTTAGCCATTTTTTGACGTGAAATTGTGAACATGTGGACATGGATTTTGAAAATTCTAGAGAGAATTTTAAAAGCTTCAAGAGAATTTCAACAATTTTGAGAGGGATTTGAAAAGTTTCAATGGGAATGGGAAGAATTCGGACAAAAATTGGAAAATTTTTAAGGGACTTTGAAAAAATTTCAACTGGAATTTTAGCCATTTTATGATGTGAAATTGTAAAGATGTGGACATGGATTTTGAAAATTCTAGAGAGAATTTTTAAAGCTTTAACAGAATTTCAACTATTTTGAGAGGGATTTGAGAAGTTTCAATGGGAATGGGAAGAATTGGGACAAAAATTGGAAAATTTTTAAGGGACTTTGAAAAAATTTCAACTGGAATTTTAGCATTTTTTGACGTGAAATTGTAAACATGTGGACATGGATTTTGAAAATTCTAGAGAGAATTTTAAAAGCTTTAACAGAATTTCAACAATTTTGAGAGGGATTTGAAAAGTTTCAATGGGAATGGGAAGAATTGGGACAAAAATTGGAAAATTTTTAAGGGACTTTGAAAAAATTTCAACTGGAATTTTAGCCATTTTTTGACGTGAAATTGTAAACATGTGGCCATGGATTTTGAAAATTCTAGAGAGAATTTTAAAAGCTTCAACAGAATTTCAACAATTTTGAGAGGGATTTGAAAAGTTTCAATGGGAATGGGAAGAATTGGGACAAAAATTGGAAAATTTTTAAGGGACTTTGAAAAAATTTCAACTGGAATTTTAGCCATTTTTTTATGTGAAATTGTAAACATGTGGACATGGATTTTGAAAATTCTAGAGAGAATTTTAAAAGCTTCAACAGAATTTCAACAATTTTGAGAGGGATTTGAAAAGTTTCAATGGGAATGGGAAGAATTGGGACAAAAATTGGAAAACTTCTAAGGGACTTTTAAAAAATTTCAACTGGAATTTTAGCATTTTTTTTACGTGAAATTGTAAACATGTGGACATGGATTTTGAAAATTCTAGAGAGAATTTTAAATGCTTTAACAGAATTTCTACAATTTTGAGAGGGATTTGAAAAGTTTCAATGGGAATGGGAAGAATTGGGACAAAAATTGGAAAATTTTTAAGGGACTTTGAAAAAATTTCAACTGGAATTTTAGCCATTTTTTGACGTGAAATTGTAAACATGTTGAAGTGGATTTTGAAAATTCTAGAGAGAATTTTAAAAGCTTCAAGAGAATTTCAACAATTTTGAGAGGGATTTGAAAAGTTTCAATGGGAATGGAAAGAATTGGGACAAAAATTGGAAAATTTTTAAGGGACTTTGAAAAAATTTCAACTGGAATTTTAGCCATTTTTTGACGTGAAATTGTAAACATGTGGCCATGGATTTTGAAAATTCTAGAGAGAATTTTAAAAGCTTCAAGAGAATTTCAACAATTTTGAGAGGGATTTGAAAAGTTTCAATGGGAATGGGAAGAATTGGGACAAAAATTGGAAAATTTTTAAGGGACTTTGAAAAAATTTCAACTGGAATTTTAGCAATTTTTTGACGTGAAATTGTAAACATGTGGACATGGATTTTGAAAATTCTAGAGAGAATTTTAAAAGCTTTAACAGAATTTCAACAATTTTGAGAGGGATTTGAAAAGTTTCAATGGGAATGGGAAGAATTGGGACAAAAATTGGAAAATTTTTCAGGGACTTTGAAAAAATTTCAACTGGAATTTTAGCATTTTTTGACGTGAAATTGTAAACATGTGGACATGGATTTTGAAAATTCTAGAGAGAATTTTAAAAGCTTTAACAGAATTTCAACAATTTTGAGAGGGATTTGAAAAGTTTCAATGGGAAAGGGAAGAATTGGGACAAAAATTGGAAAATTTTTAAGGGACTTTGAAAAAATTTCAACTGGAATTTTAGCCATTTTTTGACGTGAAATTGTAAACATGTGGCCATGGATTTTGAAAATTCTAGAGAGAATTTTAAAAGCTTCAAGAGAATTTCAACAATTTTGAGAGGGATTTGAAAAGTTTCAATGGGAATGGGAAGAATTGGGACAAAAATTGGAAAATTTTTAAGGGACTTTGAAAAAATTTCAACTGGAATTTTAGCCATTTTTTGACGTGAAATTGTAAACATGTGGACATGGATTTTGAAAATTCTAGAGAGAATTTTAAAAGCTTCAACAGAATTTAACAATTTTGAGAGGGATTTGAAAAGTTTCAATGGGAATGGGAAGAATTGGGACAAAAATTGGAAAATTTTTAAGGGACTTTGAAAAAATTTCAACTGGAATTTTAGCCATTTTTTTATGTGAAATTGTAAACATGTGGACATGGATTTTGAAAATTCTAGAGAGAATTTTAAAAGCTTCAAGAGAATTTCAACAATTTTGAGAGGGATTTGAAAAGTTTCAATGGGAATGGGAAGAATTGGGACAAAAATTGGAAAATTTTTAAGGGACTTTGAAAAAATTTCAACTGGAATTTTAGCCATTTTTTGACATGAAATTGTAAACATGTGGCCATGGATTTTGAAAATTCTAGAGAGAATTTTAAAAGCTTCAACAGAATTTCAACAATTTTGAGAGGGATTTGAAAAGTTTCAATGGGAATGGGAAGAATTGGGACAAAAATTGGAAAATTTTTAAGGGACTTTGAAAAAATTTCAACTGGAATTTTAGCAATTTTTTTATGTGAAATTGTAAACATGTGGACATGGATTTTGAAAATTCTAGAGAGAATTTTAAAAGCTTCAACAGAATTTCAACAATTTTGAGAGGGATTTGAAAAGTTTCAATGGGAATGGGAAGAATTGGGACAAAAATTGGAAAATTTTTAAGGGACTTTGAAAAAATTTCAACTGGAATTTTAGCAATTTTTTGACGTGAAATTGTAAACATGTGGCCATGGATTTTGAAAATTCTAGAGAGAATTTTAAAAGCTTCAACAGAATTTCAACAATTTTGAGAGGGATTTGAAAAGTTTCAATGGGAATGGGAAGCATAGGGACAAAAATTGGAAAATTTTTAAGGGACTTTGAAAAAATTTCAACTGGAATTTTAGCCATTTTTTGACATGAAATTGTAAACATGTGGACATGGATTTTGAAAATTCTAGAGAGAATTTTAAAAGCTTCAACAGAATTTCAACAATTTTGAGAGGGATTTGAAAAGTTTCAATGGGAATGGGAAGAATTGGGACAAAAATTGGAAAATTTTTAAGGGACTTTGAAAAAATTTCAACTGGAATTTTAGCAATTTTTTTACATGAATTGTAAACATGTGGACATGGATTTTGAAAATTCTAGAGAGAATTTTAAAAGCTTCAAGAGAATTTCAACAATTTTGAGAGGGATTTGAAAAGTTTCAATGGGAATGGGAAGAATTGGGACAAAAATTGGAAAACTTCTAAGGGACTTTTAAAAAATTTCAACTGGAATTTTAGCATTTTTTTTACGTGAAATTGTAAACATGTGGACATGGATTTTGAAAATTCTAGAGAGAATTTTAAATGCTTCAACAGAATTTCTACAATTTTGAGAGGGATTTGAAAAGTTTCAATGGGAATGGGAAGAATTGGGACAAAAATTGGAAAATTTTTAAGGGACTTTGAAAAAATTTCAACTGGAATTTTAGCCATTTTTTGACGTGAAATTGTAAACATGTGGACATGGATTTTGAAAATTCTAGAGAGAATTTTAAAAGCTTCAACAGAATTTCAACAATTTTGAGAGGGATTTGAAAAGTTTCAATGGGAATGGGAAGAATTGGGACAAAAATTGGAAAATTTTTAAGGGACTTTGAAAAAATTTCAACTGGAATTTTAGCCATTTTTTGACGTGAAATTGTAAACATGTGGCCATGGATTTTGAAAATTCTAGAGAGAATTTTAAAAGCTTCAACAGAATTTCAACAATTTTGAGAGGGATTTGAAAAGTTTCAATGGGAATGGGAAGAATTGGGACAAAAATTGGAAAATTTTTAAGGGACTTTGAAAAAATTTCAACTGGAATTTTAGCCATTTTTTGACGTGAAATTGTAAACATGTTGAAGTGGATTTTGAAAATTCTAGAGAGAATTTTAAAAGCTTTAACAGAATTTCAACAATTTTGAGAGGGATTTGAAAAGTTTCAATGGGAAAGGGAAGAATTGGGACAAAAATTGGAAAATTTTTAAGGGACTTTGAAAAAATTTCAACTGGAATTTTAGCCATTTTTTGACGTGAAATTGTGAACATGTGGACATGGATTTTGAAAATTCTAGAGAGAATTTTAAAAGCTTCAAGAGAATTTCAACAATTTTGAGAGGGATTTGAAAAGTTTCAATGGGAATGGGAAGAATTGGGACAAAAATTGGAAAATTTTTAAGGGACTTTGAAAAAATTTCAACTGGAATTTTAGCCATTTTTTGACGTGAAATTGTAAACATGTGGACATGGATTTTGAAAATTCTAGAGAGAATTTTAAAAGCTTCAACAGAATTTAACAATTTTGAGAGGGATTTGAAAAGTTTCAATGGGAATGGGAAGAATTGGGACAAAAATTGGAAAATTTTTAAGGGACTTTGAAAAAATTTCAACTGGAATTTTAGCCATTTTTTTATGTGAAATTGTAAACATGTGGACATGGATTTTGAAAATTCTAGAGAGAATTTTAAAAGCTTCAAGAGAATTTCAACAATTTTGAGAGGGATTTGAAAAGTTTCAATGGGAATGGGAAGAATTGGGACAAAAATTGGAAAATTTTTAAGGGACTTTGAAAAAATTTCAACTGGAATTTTAGCCATTTTTTGACATGAAATTGTAAACATGTGGCCATGGATTTTGAAAATTCTAGAGAGAATTTTAAAAGCTTCAACAGAATTTCAACAATTTTGAGAGGGATTTGAAAAGTTTCAATGGGAATGGGAAGAATTGGGACAAAAATTGGAAAATTTTTAAGGGACTTTGAAAAAATTTCAACTGGAATTTTAGCAATTTTTTTATGTGAAATTGTAAACATGTGGACATGGATTTTGAAAATTCTAGAGAGAATTTTAAAAGCTTCAACAGAATTTCTACAATTTTGAGAGGGATTTGAAAAGTTTCAATGGGAATGGGAAGAATTGGGACAAAAATTGGAAAATTTTTAAGGGACTTTGAAAAAATTTCAACTGGAATTTTAGCCATTTTTTGACATGAAATTGTAAACATGTGGCCATGGATTTTGAAAATTCTAGAGAGAATTTTAAAAGCTTCAACAGAATTTCAACAATTTTGAGAGGGATTTGAAAAGTTTCAATGGGAATGGGAAGAATTGGGACAAAAATTGGAAAACTTCTAAGGGACTTTTAAAAAATTTCAACTGGAATTTTAGCATTTTTTTGACGTGAAATTGGAAACATGTGGACATGGATTTTGAAAATTGTAGAGAGAATTTTAAAAGCTTCAAGAGAATTTCAACAATTTTGAGAGGGATTTGAAAAGTTTCAATGGGAATGGGAAGAATTGGGACAAAAATTGGAAAATTTTTAAGGGACTTTGAAAAAATTTCAACTGGAATTTTAGCCATTTTTTGACGTGAAATTGTAAACATGTGGCCATGGATTTTGAAAATTCTAGAGAGAATTTTAAAAGCTTCAACAGAATTTCAACAATTTTGAGAGGGATTTGAAAAGTTTCAATGGGAATGGGAAGAATTGGGACAAAAATTGGAAAATTTTTAAGGGACTTTGAAAAAATTTCAACTGGAATTTTAGCAATTTTTTGACGTGAAATTGTAAACATGTTGAAGTGGATTTTGAAAATTCTAGAGAGAATTTTAAAAGCTTTAACAGAATTTCAACAATTTTGAGAGGGATTTGAAAAGTTTCAATGGGAATGGGAAGAATTGGGACAAAAATTGGAAAATTTTTAAGGGACTTTGAAAAAATTTCAACTGGAATTTTAGCCATTTTTTGACGTGAAATTGTGAACATGTGGACATGGATTTTGAAAATTCTAGAGAGAATTTTAAAAGCTTCAAGAGAATTTCAACACTTTTGAGAGGGATTTGAAAAGTTTCAATGGGAATGGGAAGAATTGGGACAAAAATTGGAAAATTTTTAAGGGACTTTGAAAAAATTTCAACTGGAATTTTAGCCATTTTTTGACGTGAAATTGTAAACATGTGGACATGGATTTTGAAAATTCTAGAGAGAATTTTAAAAGCTTCAAGAGAATTTCAACAATTTTGAGAGGGATTTGAAAAGTTTCAATGGGAATGGGAACAATAGGGACAAAAATTGGAAAATTTTTAAGGGACTTTGAAAAAATTTCAACTGGAATTTTAGCAATTTTTTGACGTGAAATTGTAAACATGTGGACATGGATTTTGAAAATTCTAGAGAGAATTTTAAAAGCTTCAACAGAATTTCAACACTTTTGAGAGGGATTTGAAAAGTTTCAATGGGAATGGGAAGAATTGGGACAAAAATTGGAAAATTTTTAAGGGACTTTGAAAAAATTTCAACTGGAATTTTAGCAATTTTTTGACGTGAAATTGTAAACATGTGGACATGGATTTTGAAAATTCTAGAGAGAATTTTAAAAGCTTCAACAGAATTTCTACAATTTTGAGAGGGATTTGAAAAGTTTCAATGGGAATGGGAAGAATTGGGACAAAAATTGGAAAATTTTTCAGGGACTTTGAAAAAATTTCAACTGGAATTTTAGCAACTTTTTTACATGAAATTGTAAACATGTGGCCATGGATTTTGAAAATTCTAGAGAGAATTTTAAAAGCTTCAAGAGAATTTCAACAATTTTGAGAGGGATTTGAAAAGTTTCAATGGGAATGGGAACAATAGGGACAAAAATTGGAAAATTTTTAAGGGACTTTGAAAAAATTTCAACTGGAATTTTAGCAATTTTTTTACGTGAAATTGTAAACATGTGGCCATGGATTTTGAAAATTCTAGAGAGAATTTTAAAAGCTTTAACAGAATTTCAACAATTTTGAGAGGGATTTGAAAAGTTTCAATGGGAATGGGAAGAATTGGGACAAAAATTGGAAAATTTTTAAGGGACTTTGAAAAAATTTCAACTGGAATTTTAGCCATTTTTTGACGTGAAATTGTAAACATGTGGCCATGGATTTTGAAAATTCTAGAGAGAATTTTAAAAGCTTCAAGAGAATTTCAACAATTTTGAGAGGGATTTGAAAAGTTTCAATGGGAATGGGAAGAATTGGGACAAAAATTGGAAAACTTCTAAGGGACTTTTAAAAAATTTCAACTGGAATTTTAGCCATTTTTTGACGTGAAATTGTAAACATGTGGCCATGGATTTTGAAAATTCTAGAGAGAATTTTAAAAGCTTCAACAGAATTTCAACAATTTTGAGAGGGATTTGAAAAGTTTCAATGGGAATGGGAAGAATTGGGACAAAAATTGGAAAATTTTTCAGGGACTTTGAAAAAATTTCAACTGGAATTTTAGCCATTTTTTGACGTGAAATTGTAAACATGTGGACATGGATTTTGAAAATTCTAGAGAGAATTTTAAAAGCTTCAACAGAATTTCTACAATTTTGAGAGGGATTTGAAAAGTTTCAATGGGAATGGGAAGAATTGGGACAAAAATTGGAAAATTTTTCAGGGACTTTGAAAAAATTTCAACTGGAATTTTAGCAATTTCTTTACATGAAATTGTAAACATGTGGCCATGGATTTTGAAAATTCTAGAGAGAATTTTAAAAGCTTCAAGAGAATTTCAACAATTTTGAGAGGGATTTGAAAAGTTTCAATGGGAATGGGAACAATAGGGACAAAAATTGGAAAATTTTTAAGGGACTTTGAAAAAATTTCAACTGGAATTTTAGCAATTTTTTGACGTGAAATTGTAAACATGTGGACATGGATTTTGAAAATTCTAGAGAGAATTTTAAAAGCTTCAACAGAATTTCAACACTTTTGAGAGGGATTTGAAAAGTTTCAATGGGAATGGGAAGAATTGGGACAAAAATTGGAAAATTTTTAAGGGACTTTGAAAAAATTTCAACTGGAATTTTAGCAATTTTTTGACGTGAAATTGTAAACATGTGGACATGGATTTTGAAAATTCTAGAGAGAATTTTAAAAGCTTCAACAGAATTTCTACAATTTTGAGAGGGATTTGAAAAGTTTCAATGGGAATGGGAAGAATTGGGACAAAAATTGGAAAATTTTTCAGGGACTTTGAAAAAATTTCAACTGGAATTTTAGCAACTTTTTTACATGAAATTGTAAACATGTGGCCATGGATTTTGAAAATTCTAGAGAGAATTTTAAAAGCTTCAAGAGAATTTCAACAATTTTGAGAGGGATTTGAAAAGTTTCAATGGGAATGGGAACAATAGGGACAAAAATTGGAAAATTTTTAAGGGACTTTGAAAAAATTTCAACTGGAATTTTAGCAATTTTTTTACGTGAAATTGTAAACATGTGGCCATGGATTTTGAAAATTCTAGAGAGAATTTTAAAAGCTTTAACAGAATTTCAACAATTTTGAGAGGGATTTGAAAAGTTTCAATGGGAATGGGAAGAATTGGGACAAAAATTGGAAAATTTTTAAGGGACTTTGAAAAAATTTCAACTGGAATTTTAGCCATTTTTTGACGTGAAATTGTAAACATGTGGCCATGGATTTTGAAAATTCTAGAGAGAATTTTAAAAGCTTCAAGAGAATTTCAACAATTTTGAGAGGGATTTGAAAAGTTTCAATGGGAATGGGAAGAATTGGGACAAAAATTGGAAAACTTCTAAGGGACTTTTAAAAAAATTTCAACTGGAATTTTAGCCATTTTTTGACGTGAAATTGTAAACATGTGGCCATGGATTTTGAAAATTCTAGAGAGAATTTTAAAAGCTTCAACAGAATTTCAACAATTTTGAGAGGGATTTGAAAAGTTTCAATGGGAATGGGAAGAATTGGGACAAAAATTGGAAAATTTTTCAGGGACTTTGAAAAAATTTCAACTGGAATTTTAGCCATTTTTTGACGTGAAATTGTAAACATGTGGACATGGATTTTGAAAATTCTAGAGAGAATTTTAAAAGCTTCAACAGAATTTCTACAATTTTGAGAGGGATTTGAAAAGTTTCAATGGGAATGGGAAGAATTGGGACAAAAATTGGAAAATTTTTCAGGGACTTTGAAAAAATTTCAACTGGAATTTTAGCAATTTCTTTACATGAAATTGTAAACATGTGGCCATGGATTTTGAAAATTCTAGAGAGAATTTTAAAAGCTTCAAGAGAATTTCAACAATTTTGAGAGGGATTTGAAAAGTTTCAATGGGAATGGGAACAATAGGGACAAAAATTGGAAAATTTTTAAGGGACTTTGAAAAAATTTCAACTGGAATTTTAGCAATTTTTTTATGTGAAATTGTAAACATGTGGACATGGATTTTGAAAATTCTAGAGAGAATTTTAAAAGCTTCAACAGAATTTCAACAATTTTGAGAGGGATTTGAAAAGTTTCAATGGGAATGGGAAGAATTGGGACAAAAATTGGAAAATTTTTAAGGGACTTTGAAAAAATTTCAACTGGAATTTTAGCCATTTTTTGACGTGAAATTGTGAACATGTGGCCATGGATTTTGAAAATTCTAGAGAGAATTTTAAAAGCTTCAAGAGAATTTCAACAATTTTGAGAGGGATTTGAAAAGTTTCAATGGGAATGGGAAGAATTGGGACAAAAATTGGAAAATTTTTAAGGGACTTTGAAAAAATTTCAACTGGAATTTTAGCCATTTTTTGACGTGAAATTGTAAACATGTGGCCATGGATTTTGAAAATTCTAGAGAGAATTTTAAAAGCTTCAACAGAATTTCAACAATTTTGAGAGGGATTCGAAAAGTTTCAATGGGAATGGGAAGAATTGGGACAAAAATTGGAAAATTTTTAAGGGACTTTTAAAAAAATTTCAACTGGAATTTTAGCAATTTTTTGACGTGAAATTGTAAACATGTTGAAGTGGATTTTGAAAATTCTAGAGAGAATTTTAAAAGCTTTAACAGAATTTCAACAATTTTGAGAGGGATTTGAAAAGTTTCAATGGGAATGGGAAGAATTGGGACAAAAATTGGAAAATTTTTAAGGGACTTTGAAAAAATTTCAACTGGAATTTTAGCCATTTTTTGACGTGAAATTGTGAACATGTGGACATGGATTTTGAAAATTCTAGAGAGAATTTTAAAAGCTTCAAGAGAATTTCAACAATTTTGAGAGGGATTTGAAAAGTTTCAATGGGAATGGGAAGAATTGGGACAAAAATTGGAAAATTTTTAAGGGACTTTGAAAAAATTTCAACTGGAATTTTAGCCATTTTTTGACGTGAAATTGTAAACATGTGGACATGGATTTTGAAAATTCTAGAGAGAATTTTAAAAGCTTCAAGAGAATTTCAACAATTTTGAGAGGGATTTGAAAAGTTTTCAATGGGAATGGGAAGAATTGGGACAAAAAATTGGAAAATTTTTAAGGGACTTTGAAAAAATTTCAACTGGAATTTTAGCAATTTTTTGACGTGAAATTGTAAACATGTGGACATGGATTTTTGAAAATTCTAGAGAGAATTTTAAAAGCTTCAACAGAATTTCAACGATTTTGAGAGGGATTTGAAAAGTTTCAATGGGAATGGGAAGAATTGGGACAAAAATTGGAAAATTTTTAAGGGACTTTGAAAAAATTTCAACTGGAATTTTAGCAATTTTTTTGACGTGAAATTGTAAAACATGTGGACATGGATTTTGAAAATTCTAGAGAGAATTTTAAAAGCTTCAACAGAATTTCTACAATTTTGAGAGGGATTTGAAAAGTTTCAATGGGAATGGGAAGAATTGGGACAAAAATTGGAAAATTTTTCAGGGACTTTGAAAAAATTTCAACTGGAATTTTAGCAACTTTTTTACATGAAATTGTAAACATGTGGCCATGGATTTTGAAAATTCTAGAGAGAATTTTAAAAGCTTCAAGAGAATTTCAACAATTTTGAGAGGGATTTGAAAAGTTTCAATGGGAATGGGAACAATAGGGACAAAAATTGGAAAATTTTTAAGGGACTTTGAAAAAATTTCAACTGGAATTTTAGCCATTTTTTGACGTGAAATTGTAAACATGTGGACATGGATTTTGAAAATTCTAGAGAGAATTTTAAAAGCTTTAACAGAATTTCAACAATTTTGAGAGGGATTTGAAAAGTTTCAATGGGAATGGGAAGAATTGGGACAAAAATTGGAAAATTTTTAAGGGACTTTGAAAAAATTTCAACTGGAATTTTAGCCATTTTTTGACGTGAAATTGTAAACATGTTGAAGTGGATTTTGAAAATTCTAGAGAGAATTTTAAAAGCTTCAAGAGAATTTCAACAATTTTGAGAGGGATTTGAAAAGTTTCAATGGGAATGGGAAGAATTGGGACAAAAATTAAAAAACTTCTAAGGGACTTTTAAAAAATTTCAACTGGAATTTTAGCCATTTTTTGACGTGAAATTGTAAACATGTGGCCATGGATTTTGAAAATTCTAGAGAGAATTTTAAAAGCTTCAAGAGAATTTCAACAATTTTGAGAGGGATTTGAAAAGTTTCAATGGGAATGGGAAGAATTGGGACAAAAATTGGAAAATTTTTAAGGGACTTTGAAAAAATTTCAACTGGAATTTTAGCCATTTTTTGACGTGAAATTGTAAACATGTGGACATGGATTTTGAAAATTCTAGAGAGAATTTTAAAAGCTTCAACAGAATTTCTACAATTTTGAGAGGGATTTGAAAAGTTTCAATGGGAATGGGAAGAATTTGGGACAAAAATTGGAAAATTTTTAAGGGACTTTGAAAAAATTTCAACTGGAATTTTAGCAATTTTTTTATGTGAAATTGTAAACATGTGGACATGGATTTTGAAAATTCTAGAGAGAATTTTAAAAGCTTTAACAGAATTTCAACAATTTCGAGAGGGATTTGAAAAGTTTCAATGGGAATGGGAAGAATTGGGACAAAAATTGGAAAATTTTTAAAGGACTTTGAAAAAATTTCAACTGGAATTTTAGCAATTTTTTTACGTGAAATTGTGAACATGTGGACATGGATTTTGAAAATTCTAGAGAGAATTTTGAAAGCTTCAACAGAATTTCAACGATTTTGAGAGGGATTTGAAAAGTTTCAATGGGAATGGGAAGAATTGGGACAAAAATTGGAAAATTTTTCAGGGACTTTGAAAAAATTTCAACTGGAATTTTAGCCATTTTTTGACGTGAAATTGTAAACATGTGGACATGGATTTTGAAAATTCTAGAGAGAATTTTAAAAGCTTTAACAGAATTTCAACAATTTTGAGAGGGATTTGAAAAGTTTCAATGGGAATGGGAAGAATTGGGACAAAAATGGGAAAATTTTTAAGGGACTTTGAAAAAATTTCAACTGGAATTTTAGCCATTTTTTGACGTGAAATTGTAAACATGTGGACATGGATTTTGAAAATTCTAGAGAGAATTTTAAAAGCTTCAAGAGAATTTCAACAATTTTGAGAGGGATTTGAAAAGTTTCAATGGGAATGGGAAGAATTGGGACAAAAATTGGAAAATTTTTAAGGGACTTTGAAAAAATTTCGACTGGAATTTTAGCCATTTTTTGACGTGAAATTGTAAACATGTGGACATGGATTTTGAAAATTCTAGAGAGAATTTTAAAAGCTTCAACAGAATTTCAACAATTTTGAGAGGGATTTGAAAAGTTTCAATGGAAATGGGAAGAATTGGGACAAAAATTGGAAAATTTTTAAGGGACTTTGAAAAAATTTCAACTGGAATTTTAGCCATTTTTTGACGTGAAATTGTAAACATGTGGACATGGATTTTGAAAATTCTAGAGAGAATTTTAAAAGCTTCAACAGAATTTCAACAATTTTGAGAGGGATTTGAAAAGTTTCAATGGGAATGGGAAGAATTGGGACAAAAATTGGAAAATTTTTAAGGGACTTTGAAAAAATTTCAACTGGAATTTTAGCATTTTTTGACGTGAAATTGTAAACATGTGGACATGGATTTTGAAAATTCTAGAGAGAATTTTAAAAGCTTCAACAGAATTTCTACAATTTTGAGAGGGATTTGAAAAGTTTCAATGGGAATGGGAAGAATTGGGACAAAAATTGGAAAATTTTTAAGGGACTTTGAAAAAATTTCGACTGGAATTTTAGCCATTTTTTGACGAGAAATTGTAAACATGTGGACATGGATTTTGAAAATTCTAGAGAGAATTTTAAAAGCTTCAACAGAATTTCAACAATTTTAGAGGGATTTGAAAAGTTTCAATGGGAATGGGAAGAATTGGGACAAAAATTGGAAAATTTTTAAGGGACTTTGAAAAAATTTCAACTGGAATTTTAGCCATTTTTTGACGTGAAATTGTAAACATGTGGACATGGATTTTGAAAATTCTAGAGAGAATTTTAAAAGCTTTAACAGAATTTCAACAATTTTGAGAGGGATTTGAAAAGTTTCAATGGGAATGGGAAGAATTGGGACAAAAATGGGAAAATTTTTAAGGGACTTTGAAAAAATTTCAACTGGAATTTTAGCCATTTTTTGACGTGAAATTGTAAACATGTGGACATGGATTTTGAAAATTCTAGAGAGAATTTTAAAAGCTTCAACAGAATTTCAACAATTTTGAGAGGGATTTGAAAAGTTTCAATGGGAATGGGAAGAATTGGGACAAAAATTGGAAAATTTTTAAGGGACTTTGAAAAAATTTCGACTGGAATTTTAGCCATTTTTTGACGTGAAATTGTAAACATGTGGACATGGATTTTGAAAATTCTAGAGAGAATTTTAAAAGCTTCAACAGAATTTCAACAATTTTGAGAGGGATTTGAAAAGTTTCAATGGGAATGGGAAGAATTGGGACAAAAATTGGAAAATTTTTAAGGGACTTTGAAAAAATTTCAACTGGAATTTTAGCCATTTTTTGACGTGAAATTGTGAACATGTGGACATGGATTTTGAAAATTCTAGAGAGAATTTTAAAAGCTTCAACAGAATTTCAACAATTTTGAGAGGGATTTGAAAAGTTTCAATGGGAATGGGAAGAATTGGGACAAAAATTGGAAAATTTTTAAGGGACTTTGAAAAAATTTCAACTGGAATTTTAGCCATTTTTTGACGTGAAATTGTAAACATGTGGACATGGATTTTGAAAATTCTAGAGAGAATTTTAAAAGCTTCAACAGAATTTCAACAATTTTGAGAGGGATTTGAAAAGTTTCAATGGGAATGGGAAGAATTGGGACAAAAATTGGAAAACTTTTAAGGGACTTTGAAAAAATTTCAACTGGAATTTTAGCATTTTTTTTACGTGAAATTGTAAACATGTGGACATGGATTTTGAAAATTCTAGAGAGAATTTTAAAAGCTTCAACAGAATTTCAACAATTTTGAGAGGGATTTGAAAAGTTTCAATGGGAATGGGAAGAATTGGGACAAAAATTGGAAAATTTTTCAGGGACTTTGAAAAAATTTCAACTGGAATTTTAGCAATTTTTTATGTGAAATTGTAAACATGTGGACATGGATTTTGAAAATTCTAGAGAGAATTTTAAAAGCTTCAACAGAATTTCAACAATTTTAGAGGGATTTGAAAAGTTTCAATGGGAATGGGAAGAATTGGGACAAAAATTGGAAAATTTTTAAGGGACTTTGAAAAAATTTCAACTGGAATTTTAGCCATTTTTTGACGTGAAATTGTAAACATGTGGACATGGATTTTGAAAATTCTAGAGAGAATTTTAAAAGCTTTAACAGAATTTCAACAATTTTGAGAGGGATTTGAAAAGTTTCAATGGGAATGGGAAGAATTGGGACAAAAATGGGAAAATTTTTAAGGGACTTTGAAAAAATTTCAACTGGAATTTTAGCCATTTTTTGACGTGAAATTGTAAACATGTGGACATGGATTTTGAAAATTCTAGAGAGAATTTTAAAAGCTTCAACAGAATTTCAACAATTTTGAGAGGGATTTGAAAAGTTTCAATGGGAATGGGAAGAATTGGGACAAAAATTGGAAAATTTTTAAGGGACTTTGAAAAAATTTCGACTGGAATTTTAGCCATTTTTTGACGTGAAATTGTAAACATGTGGACATGGATTTTGAAAATTCTAGAGAGAATTTTAAAAGCTTCAACAGAATTTCAACAATTTTGAGAGGGATTTGAAAAGTTTCAATGGAAATGGGAAGAATTGGGACAAAAATTGGAAAATTTTTAAGGGACTTTGAAAAAATTTCAACTGGAATTTTAGCATTTTTTTTACGTGAAATTGTAAACATGTGGACATGGATTTTGAAAATTCTAGAGAGAATTTTAAAAGCTTCAACAGAATTTCAACAATTTTGAGAGGGATTTGAAAAGTTTCAATGGAAATGGGAAGAATTGGGACAAAAATTGGAAAATTTTTAAGGGACTTTGAAAAAATTTCAACTGGAATTTTAGCCATTTTTTGACGTGAAATTGTAAACATGTGGACATGGATTTTGAAAATTCTAGAGAGAATTTTAAAAGCTTCAACAGAATTTCAACAATTTTGAGAGGGATTTGAAAAGTTTCAATGGGAATGGGAAGAATTGGGACAAAAATTGGAAAATTTTTAAGGGACTTTGAAAAAATTTCGACTGGAATTTTAGCCATTTTTTGACGTGAAATTGTAAACATGTGAACATGGATTTTGAAAATTCTAGAGAGAATTTTAAAAGCTTCAACAGAATTTCAACAATTTTGAGAGGGATTTGAAAAGTTTCAATGGAAATGGGAAGAATTGGGACAAAAATTGGAAAATTTTTAAGGGACTTTGAAAAAATTTCAACTGGAATTTTAGCCATTTTTTGACGTGAAATTGTAAACATGTGGACATGGATTTTGAAAATTCTAGAGAGAATTTTAAAAGCTTCAACAGAATTTCAACAATTTTGAGAGGGATTTGAAAAGTTTCAATGGGAATGGGAAGAATTGGGACAAAAATTGGAAAATTTTTAAGGGACTTTGAAAAAATTTCAACTGGAATTTTAGCCATTTTTTGACGTGAAATTGTAAACATGTGGACATGGATTTTGAAAATTCTAGAGAGAATTTTAAAAGCTTTAACAGAATTTCAACAATTTTGAGAGGGATTTGAAAAGTTTCAATGGGAATGGGAAGAATTGGGACAAAAATGGGAAAATTTTTAAGGGACTTTGAAAAAATTTCAACTGGAATTTTAGCCATTTTTTGACGTGAAATTGTAAACATGTGGACATGGATTTTGAAAATTCTAGAGAGAATTTTAAAAGCTTCAACAGAATTTCAACAATTTTGAGAGGGATTTGAAAAGTTTCAATGGGAATGGGAAGAATTGGGACAAAAATTGGAAAATTTTTAAGGGACTTTGAAAAAATTTCGACTGGAATTTTAGCCATTTTTTGACGTGAAATTGTAAACATGTGGACATGGATTTTGAAAATTCTAGAGAGAATTTTAAAAGCTTCAACAGAATTTCAACAATTTTGAGAGGGATTTGAAAAGTTTCAATGGGAATGGGAAGAATTGGGACAAAAATTGGAAAATTTTTAAGGGACTTTGAAAAAATTTCAACTGGAATTTTAGCCATTTTTTGACGTGAAATTGTGAACATGTGGACATGGATTTTGAAAATTCTAGAGAGAATTTTAAAAGCTTCAACAGAATTTCAACAATTTTGAGAGGGATTTGAAAAGTTTCAATGGGAATGGGAAGAATTGGGACAAAAATTGGAAAATTTTTAAGGGACTTTGAAAAAATTTCAACTGGAATTTTAGCCATTTTTTGACGTGAAATTGTAAACATGTGGACATGGATTTTGAAAATTCTAGAGAGAATTTTAAAAGCTTCAACAGAATTTCAACAATTTTGAGAGGGATTTGAAAAGTTTCAATGGGAATGGGAAGAATTGGGACAAAAATTGGAAAACTTTTAAGGGACTTTGAAAAAATTTCAACTGGAATTTTAGCATTTTTTTTACGTGAAATTGTAAACATGTGGACATGGATTTTGAAAATTCTAGAGAGAATTTTAAAAGCTTCAACAGAATTTCAACAATTTTGAGAGGGATTTGAAAAGTTTCAATGGGAATGGGAAGAATTGGGACAAAAATTGGAAAATTTTTCAGGGACTTTGAAAAAATTTCAACTGGAATTTTAGCAATTTTTTATGTGAAATTGTAAACATGTGGACATGGATTTTGAAAATTCTAGAGAGAATTTTAAAAGCTTCAACAGAATTTCAACAATTTTAGAGGGATTTGAAAAGTTTCAATGGGAATGGGAAGAATTGGGACAAAAATTGGAAAATTTTTAAGGGACTTTGAAAAAATTTCAACTGGAATTTTAGCCATTTTTTGACGTGAAATTGTAAACATGTGGACATGGATTTTGAAAATTCTAGAGAGAATTTTAAAAGCTTTAACAGAATTTCAACAATTTTGAGAGGGATTTGAAAAGTTTCAATGGGAATGGGAAGAATTGGGACAAAAATGGGAAAATTTTTAAGGGACTTTGAAAAAATTTCAACTGGAATTTTAGCCATTTTTTGACGTGAAATTGTAAACATGTGGACATGGATTTTGAAAATTCTAGAGAGAATTTTAAAAGCTTCAACAGAATTTCAACAATTTTGAGAGGGATTTGAAAAGTTTCAATGGGAATGGGAAGAATTGGGACAAAAATTGGAAAATTTTTAAGGGACTTTGAAAAAATTTCGACTGGAATTTTAGCCATTTTTTGACGTGAAATTGTAAACATGTGGACATGGATTTTGAAAATTCTAGAGAGAATTTTAAAAGCTTCAACAGAATTTCAACAATTTTGAGAGGGATTTGAAAAGTTTCAATGGAAATGGGAAGAATTGGGACAAAAATTGGAAAATTTTTAAGGGACTTTGAAAAAATTTCAACTGGAATTTTAGCATTTTTTTTACGTGAAATTGTAAACATGTGGACATGGATTTTGAAAATTCTAGAGAGAATTTTAAAAGCTTCAACAGAATTTCAACAATTTTGAGAGGGATTTGAAAAGTTTCAATGGAAATGGGAAGAATTGGGACAAAAATTGGAAAATTTTTAAGGGACTTTGAAAAAATTTCAACTGGAATTTTAGCCATTTTTTGACGTGAAATTGTAAACATGTGGACATGGATTTTGAAAATTCTAGAGAGAATTTTAAAAGCTTCAACAGAATTTCAACAATTTTGAGAGGGATTTGAAAAGTTTCAATGGGAATGGGAAGAATTGGGACAAAAATTGGAAAATTTTTAAGGGACTTTGAAAAAATTTCGACTGGAATTTTAGCCATTTTTTGACGTGAAATTGTAAACATGTGAACATGGATTTTGAAAATTCTAGAGAGAATTTTAAAAGCTTCAACAGAATTTCAACAATTTTGAGAGGGATTTGAAAAGTTTCAATGGAAATGGGAAGAATTGGGACAAAAATTGGAAAATTTTTAAGGGACTTTGAAAAAATTTCAACTGGAATTTTAGCCATTTTTTGACGTGAAATTGTAAACATGTGGACATGGATTTTGAAAATTCTAGAGAGAATTTTAAAAGCTTCAACAGAATTTCAACAATTTTGAGAGGGATTTGAAAAGTTTCAATGGGAATGGGAAGAATTGGGACAAAAATTGGAAAATTTTTAAGGGACTTTGAAAAAATTTCAACTGGAATTTTAGCCATTTTTTGACGTGAAATTGTAAACATGTGGACATGGATTTTGAAAATTCTAGAGAGAATTTTAAAAGCTTCAACAGAATTTCAACAATTTTGAGAGGGATTTGAAAAGTTTCAATGGGAATGGGAAGAATTGGGACAAAAATTGGAAAATTTTTAAGGGACTTTGAAAAAATTTCAACTGGAATTTTAGCCATTTTTTGACGAGAAATTGTAAACATGTGGCCATGGATTTTGAAAATTCTAGAGAGAATTTTAAAAGCTTCAAGAGAATTTCAACACTTTTGAGAGGGATTTGAAAAGTTTCAATGGGAATGGGAAGAATCGGGACAAAAATTGGAAAATTTTTAAGGGACTTTGAAAAAATTTCAACTGGAATTTTAGCAATTTTTTTACGTGAAATTGTAAACATGTGGCCATGGATTTTGAAAATTCTAGAGAGAATTTTAAAAGCTTCAAGAGAATTTCAACAATTTTGAGAGGGATTTGAAAAGTTTCAATGGGAATGGGAAGAATTGGGACAAAAATTGGAAAATTTTTCAGGGACTTTGAAAAAATTTCAACTGGAATTTTAGCAATTTTTTGACGTGAAATTGTAAACATGTGGACATGGATTTTGAAAATTCTAGAGAGAATTTTAAAAGCTTCAAGAGAATTTCAACAATTTTGAGAGGGATTTGAAAAGTTTCAATGGGAAAGGGAAGAATTGGGACAAAAATTGGAAAATTTTTAAGGGACTTTGAAAAAATTTCAACTGGAATTTTAGCAATTTTTTGACGTGAAATTGTAAACATGAGGACATGGATTTTTAAAATTCTAGAGAGAATTTTAAAAGCTTTAACAGAATTTCAACACTTTTGAGAGGGATTTGAAAAGTTTCAATGGGAATGGGAAGAATTGGGACAAAAATTGGAAAATTTTTAAGGGACTTTGAAAAAATTTCAACTGGAATTTTAGCCATTTTTTGACGTGAAATTGTAAACATGTGGCCATGGATTTTGAAAATTCTAGAGAGAATTTTAAAAGCTTCAAGAGAATTTCAACAATTTTGAGAGGGATTTGAAAAGTTTCAATGGGAATGGGAAGAATTGGGACAAAAATTGGAAAATTTTTAAGGGACTTTGAAAAAATTTCAACTGGAATTTTAGCAATTTTTTATGTGAAATTGTAAACATGTGGACATGGATTTTGAAAATTCTAGAGAGAATTTTAAAAGCTTCAACAGAATTTCAACCATTTTGAGAGGGATTTGAAAAGTTTCAATGGGAATGGGAAGAATTGGGACAAAAATTGGAAAATTTTTCAGGGACTTTGAAAAAATTTCAACTGGAATTTTAGCAATTTTTTGACGTGAAATTGTAAACATATGGACATGGATTTTGAAAATTCTAGAGAGAATTTTAAAAGCTTCAACAGAATTTCAACAATTTTGAGAGGGATTTGAAAAGTTTCAATGGGAATGGGAAGAATTGGGACAAAAATGGGAAAATTTTTAAGGGACTTTGAAAAAATTTCAACTGGAATATTAGCCATTTTTTGACGTGAAATTGTAAACATGTGGCCATGGATTTTGAAAATTCTAGAGAGAATTTTAAAAGCTTCAAGAGAATTTCAACAATTTTAGAGGGATTTGAAAAGTTTCAATGGGAATGGGAAGAATTGGGACAAAAATTGGAAAATTTTTAAGGGACTTTGAAAAAATTTCAACTGGAATTTTAGCCATTTTTTGACGTGAAATTGTAAACATGTGGACATGGATTTTGAAAATTCTAGAGAGAATTTTAAAAGCTTCAACAGAATTTCAACAATTTTGAGAGGGATTTGAAAAGTTTCAATGGGAATGGGAAGAATTGGGACAAAAATGGGAAAATTTTTAAGGGACTTTGAAAAAATTTCAACTGGAATTTTAGCCATTTTTTGACATGAAATTGTAAACATGTGGACATGGATTTTGAAAATTCTAGAGAGAATTTTAAAAGCTTCAACAGAATTTCAACAATTTTGAGAGGGATTTGAAAAGTTTCAATGGGAATGGGAAGAATTGGGACAAAAATTGGAAAATTTTTAAGGGACTTTGAAAAAATTTCAACTGGAATTTTAGCCATTTTTTGACGTGAAATTGTAAACATGTGGACATGGATTTTGAAAATTCTAGAGAGAATTTTAAAAGCTTCAACAGAATTTCAACAATTTTGAGAGGGATTTGAAAAGTTTCAATGGGAAAGGGAAGAATTGGGACAAAAATTGGAAAATTTTTCAGGGACTTTGAAAAAATTTCAACTGGAATTTTAGCAATTTTTTGACGTGAAATTGTAAACATGAGGACATGGATTTTTAAAATTCTAGAGAGAATTTTAAAAGCTTTAACAGAATTTCAACACTTTTGAGAGGGATTTGAAAAGTTTCAATGGGAATGGGAAGAATTGGGACAAAAATTGGAAAATTTTTCAGGGACTTTGAAAAAATTTCAACTGGAATTTTAGCCATTTTTTGACGTGAAATTGTAAACATGTGGACATGGATTTTGAAAATTCTAGAGAGAATTTTAAAAGCTTCAAGAGAATTTCAACAATTTTGAGAGGGATTTGAAAAGTTTCAATGGGAATGGGAAGAATTGGGACAAAATTGGAAAATTTTTAAGGGACTTTGAAAAAATTTCAACTGGAATTTTAGCAATTTTTTATGTGAAATTGTAAACATGTGGACATGGATTTTGAAAATTCTAGAGAGAATTTTAAAAGCTTCAACAGAATTTCAACCATTTTGAGAGGGATTTGAAAAGTTTCAATGGGAATGGGAAGAATTGGGACAAAAATTGGAAAATTTTTAAGGGACTTTGAAAAAATTTCAACTGGAATTTTAGCAATTTTTTGACGTGAAATTGTAAACATGTGGACATGGATTTTGAAAATTCTAGAGAGAATTTTAAAAGCTTCAACAGAATTTCAACAATTTTGAGAGGGATTTGAAAAGTTTCAATGGGAATGGGAAGAATTGGGACAAAAATTGGAAAATTTTTAAGGGACTTTGAAAAAATTTCAACTGGAATATTAGCCATTTTTTGACGTGAAATTGTAAACATGTGGCCATGGATATGGAAAATTCTAGAGAGAATTTTAAAAGCTTCAAGAGAATTTCAACACTTTTGAGAGGGATTTGAAAAGTTTCAATGGGAATGGGAAGAATTGGGACAAAAATTGGAAAATTTTTAAGGGACTTTGAAAAAATTTCAACTGGAATTTTAGCCATTTTTTGACGTGAAATTGTAAACATGTGGACATGGATTTTGAAAATTCTAGAGAGAATTTTAAAAGCTTCAACAGAATTTCAACAATTTTGAGAGGGATTTGAAAAGTTTCAATGGGAATGGGAAGAATTGGGACAAAAATGGGAAAATTTTTAAGGGACTTTGAAAAAATTTCAACTGGAATTTTAGCCATTTTTTGACGTGAAATTGTAAACATGTGGACATGGATTTTGAAAATTCTAGAGAGAATTTTAAAAGCTTCAAGAGAATTTCAACAATTTTGAGAGGGATTTGAAAAGTTTCAATGGGAATGGGAAGAATTGGGACAAAAATTGGAAAATTTTTAAGGGACTTTGAAAAAATTTCAACTGGAATTTTAGCCATTTTTTGACGTGAAATTGTAAACATGTGGACATGGATTTTGAAAATTCTAGAGAGAATTTTAAAAGCTTCAACAGAATTTCAACAATTTTGAGAGGGATTTGAAAAGTTTCAATGGGAATGGGAAGAATTGGGACAAAAATTGGAAAATTTTTAAGGGACTTTGAAAAAATTTCAACTGGAATTTTAGCCATTTTTTGACGTGAAATTGTAAACATGTGGCCATGGATTTTGAAAATTCTAGAGAGAATTTTAAAAGCTTCAACAGAATATCAACACTTTTGAGAGGGATTTGAAAAGTTTCAATGGGAATGGGAAGAATTGGGACAAAAATTGGAAAATTTTTAAGGGACTTTGAAAAAATTTCAACTGGAATTTTAGCCATTTTTTGACGAGAAATTGTAAACATGTGGACATGGATTTTGAAAATTCTAGAGAGAATTTTAAAAGCTTCAAGAGAATTTCAACACTTTTGAGAGGGATTTGAAAAGTTTCAATGGGAATGGGAAGAATTGGGACAAAAATTGGAAAATTTTTAAGGGACTTTGAAAAAATTTCAACTGGAATTTTAGCCATTTTTTTACGTGAAATTGTAAACATGTGGACATGGATATGGAAAATTCTAGAGAGAATTTTAAAAGCTTCAACAGAATTTCAACACTTTTGAGAGGGATTTGAAAAGTTTCAATGGGAATGGGAAGAATTGGGACAAAAATTGGAAAATTTTTAAGGGACTTTGAAAAAATTTCAACTGGAATTTTAGCAATTTTTTGACGTGAAATTGTAAACATGTGGCCATGGATATGGAAAATTCTAGAGAGAATTTTAAAAGCTTCAACAGAATTTCAACAATTTTGAGAGGGATTTGAAAAGTTTCAATGGGAATGGGAAGAATTGGGACAAAAATTGGAAAATTTTTAAGGGACTTTGAAAAAATTTCAACTGGAATTTTAGCAATTTTTTGACGTGAAATTGTAAACATGTGGCCATGGATTTTGAAAATTCTAGAGAGAATTTTAAAAGCTTCAACAGAATTTCAACAATTTTGAGAGGGATTTGAAAAGTTTCAATGGGAAAGGGAAGAATTGGGACAAAAATTGGAAAATTTTTAAGGGACTTTGAAAAAATTTCAACTGGAATTTTAGCAATTTTTTGACGTGAAATTGTAAACATGAGGACATGGATTTTTAAAATTCTAGAGAGAATTTTAAAAGCTTTAACAGAATTTCAACACTTTTGAGAGGGATTTGAAAAGTTTCAATGGGAATGGGAAGAATTGGGACAAAAATTGGAAAATTTTTAAGGGACTTTGAAAAATTTCAACTGGAATTTTAGCCATTTTTTGACGTGAAATTGTAAACATGTGGACATGGATTTTGAAAATTCTAGAGAGAATTTTAAAAGCTTCAAGAGAATTTCAACAATTTTGAGAGGGATTTGAAAAGTTTCAATGGGAATGGGAAGAATTGGGACAAAAATGGGAAAATTTTTAAGGGACTTTGAAAAAATTTCAACTGGAATTTTAGCAATTTTTTGACGTGAAATTGTAAACATGTGGACATGGATTTTGAAAATTCTAGAGAGAATTTTAAAAGCTTCAACAGAATTTCAACACTTTTGAGAGGGATTTGAAAAGTTTCAATGGGAATGGGAAGAATTGGGACAAAAATTGGAAAATTTTTAAGGGACTTTGAAAAAATTTCAACTGGAATATTAGCCATTTTTTGACGTGAAATTGTAAACATGTGGCCATGGATTTTGAAAATTCTAGAGAGAATTTTAAAAGCTTCAACAGAATTTCAACAATTTTGAGAGGGATTTGAAAAGTTTCAATGGGAATGGGAACAATAGGGACAAAAATTGGAAAATTTTTAAGGGACTTTGAAAAAATTTCAACTGGAATTTTAGCCATTTTTTGACGTGAAATTGTAAACATGTGGACATGGATTTTGAAAATTCTAGAGAGAATTTTAAAAGCTTTAACAGAATTTCAACAATTTTGAGAGGGATTTGAAAAGTTTCAATGGGAATGGGAAGAATTGGGACAAAAATGGGAAAATTTTTCAGGGACTTTGAAAAAATTTCAACTGGAATTTTAGCCATTTTTTGACGTGAAATTGTAAACATGTGGACATGGATTTTGAGAATTCTAGAGAGAATTTTAAAAGCTTCAAGAGAATTTCAACACTTTTGAGAGGGATTTGAAAAGTTTCAATGGGAATGGGAAGAATTGGGACAAAGATTGGAAAATTTTTAAGGGACTTTGAAAAAATTTCAACTGGAATTTTAGCCATTTTTTGACGTGAAATTGTAAACATGTGCCCATGGATTTTGAAAATTCTAGAGAGAATTTTAAAAGCTTCAAGAGAATTTCAACAATTTTGAGAGGGATTTGAAAAGTTTCAATGGGAATGGGAAGAATTGGGACAAAAATTGGAAAATTTTTAAGGGACTTTGAAAAAATTTCAACTGGAATTTTAGCAATTTTTTATGTGAAATTGTAAACATGTGGACATGGATTTTGAAAATTCTAGAGAGAATTTTAAAAGCTTCAAGAGAATTTCAACAATTTGGAGAGGGATTTGAAAAGTTTCAATGGGAATGGGAAGAATTGGGACAAAAATTGGAAAATTTTTAAGGGACTTTGAAAAAATTTGAACTGGAATTTTAGCCATTTTTTGACGTGAAATTGTAAACATGTGGCCATGGATTTTGAAAATTCTAGAGAGAATTTTAAAAGCTTCAAGAGAATTTCAACAATTTTGAGAGGGATTTGAAAAGTTTCAATGGGAATGGGAAGAATTGGGACAAAAATTGGAAAATTTTTAAGGGACTTTGAAAAAATTTCAACTGGAATTTTAGCCATTTTTTGACGTGAAATTGTAAACATGTGGACATGGATTTTGAAAATTCTAGAGAGAATTTTAAAAGCTTCAACAGAATTTCAACAATTTTGAGAGGGATTTGAAAAGTTTCAATGGGAATGGGAAGAATTGGGACAAAAATTGGAAAATTTTTAAGGGACTTTGAAAAAATTTCAACTGGAATTTTAGCAATTTTTTATGTGAAATTGTAAACATGTGGACATGGATTTTGAAAATTCTAGAGAGAATTTTAAAAGCTTCAACAGAATTTCAACAATTTTGAGAGGGATTTGAAAAGTTTCAATGGGAATGGGAAGAATTGGGACAAAAATTGGAAAATTTTTAAGGGACTTTGAAAAAATTTCAACTGGAATTTTAGCAATTTTTTGACGTGAAATTGTAAACATGTTGAAGTGGATTTTGAAAATTCTAGAGAGAATTTTAAAAGCTTCAACAGAATTTCAACACTTTTGAGAGGGATTTGAAAAGTTTCAATGGGAATGGGAAGAATTGGGACAAAAATTGGAAAATTTTTAAGGGACTTTGAAAAAATTTCAACTGGAATTTTAGCAATTTTTTAATGTGAAATTGTAAACATGTGGCCATGGATTTTGAAAATTCTAGAGAGAATTTTAAAAGCTTCAAGAGAATTTCAACAATTTTAGAGGGATTTGAAAAGTTTCAATGGGAATGGGAAGAATTGGGACAAAAATTGGAAAATTTTTAAGGGACTTTGAAAAAAATTTCAACTGGAATTTTAGCCATTTTTTGACGTGAAATTGTAAACATGTGGACATGGATTTTGAAAATTCTAGAGAGAATTTTAAAAGCTTTAACAGAATTTCAACAATTTTGAGAGGGATTTGAAAAGTTTCAATGGGAATGGGAAGAATTGGGACAAAAATGGGAAAATTTTTCAGGGACTTTGAAAAAATTTCAACTGGAATTTTAGCCATTTTTTGACGTGAAATTGTAAACATGTGGACATGGATTTTGAGAATTCTAGAGAGAATTTTAAAAGCTTCAAGAGAATTTCAACACTTTTGAGAGGGATTTGAAAAGTTTCAATGGGAATGGGAAGAATTGGGACAAAGATTGGAAAATTTTTAAGGGACTTTGAAAAAATTTCAACTGGAATTTTAGCCATTTTTTGATGTGAAATTGTAAACATGTGGCCATGGATTTTGAAAATTCTAGAGAGAATTTTAAAAGCTTCAACAGAATTTCAACACTTTTGAGAGGGATTTGAAAGTTTCAATGGGAATGGGAAGAATTGGGACAAAAATTGGAAAATTTTGAAGGGACTTTGAAAAATTTCAACTGGAATTTTAGCAATTTTTTGACGTGAAATTGTAAACATGTGGCCATGGATTTTGAAAATTCTAGAGAGAATTTTAAAAGCTTCAACAGAATTTCAACAATTTTGAGAGGGATTTGAAAAGTTTCAATGGGAATGGGAAGAATTGGGACAAAAATTGGAAAATTTTTAAGGGACTTTGAAAAAATTTCAACTGGAATTTTAGCAATTTTTTATGTGAAATTGTAAACATGTGGACATGGATTTTGAAAATTCTAGAGAGAATTTTAAAAGCTTCAAGAGAATTTCAACAATTTTGAGAGGGATTTGAAAAGTTTCAATGGGAATGGGAAGAATTGGGACAAAAATTGGAAAATTTTTAAGGGACTTTGAAAAAATTTCAACTGGAATTTTAGCCATTTTTTGACGTGAAATTGTAAACATGTGGACATGGATTTTGAAAATTCTAGAGAGAATTTTAAAAGCTTCAACAGAATTTCAACAATTTTGAGAGGGATTTGAAAAGTTTCAATGGGAATGGGAAGAATTGGGAGGACAAAAATTGGAAAATTTTTAAGGGACTTTGAAAAAAATTTCAACTGGAATTTTAGCAATTTTTTGACGTGAAATTGTAAACATGTGGACATGGATTTTGAAAATTCTAGAGAGAATTTTAAAAGCTTCAACAGAATTTCAACAATTTTGAGAGGGATTTGAAAGTTTCAATGGGAATGGGAAGAATTGGGACAAAAATTGGAAAATTTTTAAGGGACTTTGAAAAAATTTCAACTGGAATTTTAGCAATTTTTTGACGTGAAATTGTAAACATGTGGACATGGATTTTGAAAATTCTAGAGAGAATTTTAAAAGCTTCAACAGAATTTCAACAATTTTGAGAGGGATTTGAAAAGTTTCAATGGGAATGGGAAGAATTGGGACAAAAATTGGAAAATTTTGAAGGGACTTTGAAAAAATTTCAACTGGAATTTTAGCAATTTTTTAATGTGAAATTGTAAACATGTGGCCATGGATTTTGAAAATTCTAGAGAGAATTTTAAAAGCTTCAAGAGAATTTCAACAATTTTAGAGGGATTTGAAAAGTTTCAATGGGAATGGGAAGAATTGGGACAAAAATTGGAAAATTTTTAAGGGACTTTGAAAAAATTTCAACTGGAATTTTAGCCATTTTTGACGTGAAATTGTAAACATGTGGACATGGATTTTGAAAATTCTAGAGAGAATTTTAAAAGCTTTAACAGAATTTCAACAATTTTGAGAGGGATTTGAAAAGTTTCAATGGGAATGGGAAGAATTGGGACAAAAATGGGAAAATTTTTAAGGGACTTTGAAAAATTTCAACTGGAATTTTAGCCATTTTTGACGTGAAATTGTAAACATGTGGACATGGATTTTTAAAATTCTAGAGAGAATTTTAAAAGCTTCAACAGAATTTCAACAATTTTGAGAGGGATTTGAAAAGTTTCAATGGGAATGGGAAGAATTGGGACAAAAATTGGAAAATTTTTAAGGGACTTTGAAAAAATTTCAACTGGAATTTTAGCAATTTTTTTATGTGAAATTGTAAACATGTGGACATGGATTTTGAAAATTCTAGAGAGAATTTTAAAAGCTTCAAGAGAATTTCAACACTTTTGAGAGGGATTTGAAAAGTTTCAATGGGAATGGGAAGAATTGGGACAAAGATTGGAAAATTTTTAAGGAACTTTGAAAAAATTTCAACTGGAATTTTAGCCATTTTTTGATGTGAAATTGTAAACATGTGGCCATGGATTTTGAAAATTCTAGAGAGAATTTTAAAAGCTTCAACAGAATTTCAACACTTTTGAGAGGGATTTGAAAAGTTTCAATGGGAATGGGAAGAATTGGGACAAAAATTGGAAAATTTTTAAGGACTTTGAAAAAATTCAACTGGAATTTTAGCCATTTTGTTACGTGAAATTGTAAACATGTGGCCATGGATTTTGAAAATTCTAGAGAGAATTTTAAAAGCTTCAACAGAATTTCAACAATTTTGAGAGGGATTTGAAAAGTTTCAATGGGAATGGGAAGAATTGGGACAAAAATTGGAAAATTTTTAAGGGACTTTGAAAAAATTTCAACTGGAATTTTAGCAATTTTTTTATGTGAAATTGTAAACATGTGGACATGGATTTTGAAAATTCTAGAGAGAATTTTAAAAGCTTCAAGAGAATTTCAACAATTTTGAGAGGGATTTGAAAAGTTCAATGGGAATGGGAAGAATTGGGACAAAAATTGGAAAATTTTTAAGGGACTTTGAAAAAATTTCACCTGGAATTTTAGCCATTTTTTGACGTGAAATTGTAAACATGTGGCCATGGATTTTGAAAATTTTAGAGAGAATTTTAAAGCTTCAAGAGAATTTCAACAATTTTGAGAGGGATTTGAAAGTTTCAATGGGAATGGGAAGAATTGGGACAAAAATTGGAAAATTTTTAAGGGACTTTGAAAAAATTTCAACTGGAATTTTAGCAATTTTTTGACGTGAAATTGTAAACATGTGGACATGGATTTTGAAAAATTCTAGAGAGAATTTTAAAAGCTTCAACAGAATTTCAACAATTTTGAGAGGGATTTGAAAAGTTTCAAGGAATGGGAAGAATTGGGACAAAAATTGGAAAATTTTTAAGGGACTTTGAAAAAATTTCAACTGGAATTTTAGCCATTTTTTTGACGTGAAATTGTAAACATGTGGAAGTGGATTTTGAAAATTCTAGAGAGAATTTTAAAAGCTTCAACAGAATTTCAACACTTTTGAGAGGATTTGAAAAGTTTCAATGGGAATGGGAAGAATTGGGACAAAAATTGGAAAATTTTTAAGGGACTTTGAAAAAATTTCAACTGGAATTTTAGCCATTTTTTGACGTGAAATTGTAAACATGTGGACATGGATTTTGAAAATTCTAGAGAGAATTTTAAAAGCTTCAACAGAATTTCAACAATTTTGAGAGGGATTTGAAAAGTTTCAATGGGAATGGGAAGAATTGGGACAAAAATGGAAAATTTTTAAGGGACTTTGAAAAAATTTCAACTGGAATTTTAGCCATTTTTTGACGTGAAATTGTAAACATGAGGACATGGATTTTGAAAATTCCAGAGAGAATTTTAAAAGCTTTAACAGAATTTCAACACTTTTGAGAGGGATTTGAAAAGTTTCAATGGGAATGGGAAGAATTGGGACAAAAATTGGAAAATTTTTAAGGGACTTTGAAAAAATTTCAACTGGAATTTTAGCAATTTTTTTAAGTGAAATTGTAAACATGTGGACATGGATTTTGAAAATTCTAGAGAGAATTTTAAAAGCTTCAAGAGAATTTCAACAATTTTGAGAGGGATTTGAAAAGTTTCAATGGGAATGGGGAAGAATTGGGACAAAAATTGGAAAATTTTTAAGGGACTTTGAAAAAATTTCAACTGGAATTTTAGCCATTTTTTTACATGAAATTGTAAACATGTGGACATGGATTTTGAAAATTCTAGAGAGAATTTTAAAAGCTTCAACAGAATTTCAACAATTTTGAGAGGGATTTGAAAAGTTTCAATGAGAATGGGAAGAATTGGGACAAAAATTGGAAAATTTTTAAGGGACTTTGAAAAAATTTCAACTGGAATTTTAGCAATTTTTTTATGTGAAATTGTAAACATGTGGACATGGATTTTGAAAATTCTAGAGAGAATTTTAAAAGCTTCAACAGAATTTCAACAATTTTGAGAGGGATTTGAAAAGTTTCAATGGGAATGGGAAGAATTGGGACAAAAATTGGAAAATTTTTAAGGGACTTTGAAAAAATTTCAACTGGAATTTTAGCAATTTTTTATGTGAAATTGTAAACATGTGGCCATGGATTTTGAAAATTCTAGAGAGAATTTTAAAAGCTTCAAGAGAATTTCAACAATTTTGAGAGGGATTTGAAAAGTTTCAATGGGAATGGGAAGAATTGGGACAAAAATTGGAAAATTTTTAAGGGACTTTGAAAAAATTTCAACTGGAATTTTAGCCATTTTTTGATGTGAAATTGTAAACATGTGGACATGGATTTTGAAAATTTTAGAGAGAATTTTAAAAGCTTCAAGAGAATTTCAACAATTTTGAGAGGGATTTGAAAAGTTTCAATGGAATGGGAAGAATTGGGACAAAAATTGGAAAATTTTTAAGGGACTTTGAAAAAATTTGAACTGGAATTTTAGCCATTTTTTGACGTGAAATTGTAAACATGTGGACATGGATTTTGAAAATTCTAGAGAGAATTTTAAAAGCTTCAACAGAATTTCAACACTTTTGAGAGGGATTTGAAAAGTTTCAATGGGAATGGGAAGAATTGGGACAAAAATTGGAAAATTTTTAAGGGACTTTGAAAAAATTTCAACTGGAATTTTAGCAATTTTTTATGTGAAATTGTAAACATGTGGACATGGATTTTGAAAATTCTAGAGAGAATTTTAAAAGCTTCAACAGAATTTCAACAATTTTGAGAGGGATTTGAAAAGTTTCAATGGGAATGGGAAGAATTGGGACAAAAATTGGAAAATTTTTAAGGGACTTTGAAAAAATTTCAACTGGAATTTTAGCCATTTTTTGACGTGAAATTGTAAACATGTGGACATGGATTTTGAAAATTCTAGAGAGAATTTTAAAAGCTTCAACAGAATTTCAACAATTTTGAGAGGGATTTGAAAAGTTTCAATGGGAATGGGAAGAATTGGGACAAAAATGGGAAAATTTTTAAGGGACTTTGAAAAAATTTCAACTGGAATATTAGCCATTTTTTGACGTGAAATTGTAAACATGTGGCCATGGATTTTGAAAATTCTAGAGAGAATTTTAAAAGCTTCAAGAGAATTTCAACAATTTTGAGAGGGATTTGAAAAGTTTCAATGGGAATGGGAAGAATTGGGACAAAAATTGGAAAATTTTTAAGGGACTTTGAAAAAATTTCAACTGGAATTTTAGCAATTTTTTTATGTGAAATTGTAAACATGTGGACATGGATTTTGAAAATTCTAGAGAGAATTTTAAAAGCTTCAAGAGAATTTCAACACTTTTGAGAGGGATTTGAAAAGTTTCAATGGGAATGGGAAGAATTGGGACAAAGATTGGAAAATTTTTAAGGAACTTTGAAAAAATTTCAACTGGAATTTTAGCCATTTTTTGATGTGAAATTGTAAACATGTGGCCATGGATTTTGAAAATTCTAGAGAGAATTTTAAAAGCTTCAACAGAATTTCAACACTTTTGAGAGGGGTTTGAAAAGTTTCAATGGGAATGGGAAGAATTGGGACAAAAATTGGAAAATTTTAAGGGACTTTGAAAAAATTTCAACTGGAATTTTAGCCATTTTTTGACGTGAAATTGTAAACATGTGGCCATGGATTTTGAAAATTCTAGAGAGAATTTTAAAAGCTTCAACAGAATTTCAACAATTTTGAGAGGGATTTGAAAAGTTTCAATGGGAATGGGAAGAATTGGGACAAAAATTGGAAAATTTTTAAGGGACTTTGAAAAAATTTCAACTGGAATTTTAGCAATTTTTTATGTGAAATTGTAAACATGTGGACATGGATTTTGAAAATTCTAGAGAGAATTTTAAAAGCTTCAACAGAATTTCAACAATTTTGAGAGGGATTTGAAAAGTTTCAATGGGAATGGGAAGAATTGGGACAAAAATTGGATAATTTTTAAGGGACTTTGAAAAAATTTCAACTGGAATTTTAGCCATTTTTTGATGTGAAATTGTAAACATGTGGCCATGGATTTTGAAAATTCTAGAGAGAATTTTAAAAGCTTCAAGAGAATTTCAACAATTTTGAGAGGGATTTGAAAAGTTTCAATGGGAATGGGAAGAATTGGGACAAAAATTGGAAAATTTTTAAGGGACTTTGAAAAAATTTCAACTGGAATTTTAGCAATTTTTTGACGTGAAATTGTAAACATGTGGACATGGATTTTGAAAATTCTAGAGAGAATTTTAAAAGCTTCAACAGAATTTCAACAATTTTGAGAGGGATTTGAAAAGTTTCAATGGGAATGGGAAGAATTGGGACAAAAATTGGAAAATTTTTAAGGGACTTTGAAAAAATTTCAACTGGAATTTTAGCCATTTTTTGACGTGAAATTGTAAACATGTGGACATGGATTTTGAAAATTCTAGAGAGAATTTTAAAAGCTTCAACAGAATTTCAACACTTTTGAGAGGGATTTGAAAAGTTTCAATGGGAATGGTAAGAATTGGGACAAAAATTGGAAATTTTTAAGGGACTTTGAAAAAATTTCAACTGGAATTTTAGCCATTTTTTGACGTGAAATTGTAAACATGTGGCCATGGATTTTGAAAATTCTAGAGAGAATTTTAAAAGCTTCAACAGAATTTCAACAATTTTGAGAGGGATTTGAAAAGTTTCAATGGGAATGGGAAGAATTGGGACAAAAATTGGAAAATTTTTAAGGGACTTTGAAAAAATTTCAACTGGAATTTTAGCAATTTTTTTATGTGAAATTGTAAACATGTGGCCATGGATTTTGAAAATTCTAGAGAGAATTTTAAAAGCTTCAACAGAATTTCAACAATTTGGAGAGGGATTTGAAAAGTTTCAATGGGAATGGGAAGAATTGGGACAAAAATTGGAAAATTTTTAAGGGACTTTGAAAAAATTTCAACTGGAATTTTAGCCATTTTTTGATGTGAAATTGTAAACATGTGGACATGGATTTTGAAAATTCTAGAGAGAATTTTAAAAGCTTCAAGAGAATTTCAACAATTTTGAGAGGGATTTGAAAAGTTTCAATGGGAATGGGAAGAATTGGGACAAAAATTGGAAAATTTTTAAGGGACTTTGAAAAAATTTCAACTGGAATTTTAGCAATTTTTTTATGTGAAATTGTAAACATGTGGACATGGATTTTGAAAATTCTAGAGAGAATTTTAAAAGCTTTAACAGAATTTCAACAATTTTGAGAGGGATTTGAAAAGTTTCAATGGGAATGGGAAGAATTGGGACAAAAATTGGAAAATTTTTAAGGGACTTTGAAAAAATTTCAACTGGAATTTTAGCAATTTTTTGACGTGAAATTGTAAACATGTTGAAGTGGATTTTGAAAATTCTAGAGAGAATTTTAAAAGCTTCAACAGAATTTCAACACTTTTGAGAGGGATTTGAAAAGTTTCAATGGGAATGGGAAGAATTGGGACAAAAATTGGAAAATTTTTAAGGGACTTTGAAAAAATTTCAACTGGAATTTTAGCCATTTTTTGACGTGAAATTGTAAACATGTGGCCATGGATTTTGAAAATTCTAGAGAGAATTTTAAAAGCTTCAACAGAATTTCAACAATTTTGAGAGGGATTTGAAAAGTTTCAATGGGAATGGGAAGAATTGGGACAAAAATTGGAAAATTTTTAAGGGACTTTGAAAAAATTTCAACTGGAATTTAGCCATTTTTTGACGTGAAATTGTAAACATGTGGCCATGGATTTTGAAAATTCTAGAGAGAATTTTAAAAGCTTCAACAGAATTTCAACAATTTTGAGAGGGATTTGAAAAGTTTCAATGGGAATGGGAAGAATTGGGACAAAAATTGGAAAATTTTTAAGGGACTTTGAAAAAATTTCAACTGGAATTTTAGCAATTTTTTTATGTGAAATTGTAAACATGTGGCCATGGATTTTGAAAATTCTAGAGAGAATTTTAAAAGCTTCAACAGAATTTCAACAATTTTGAGAGGGATTTGAAAAGTTTCAATGGGAATGGAAGAATTGGGACAAAAATGGGAAAATTTTTAAGGGACTTTGAAAAAATTTCAACTGGAATTTTAGCCATTTTTTTAAGTGAAATTGTAAACATGTGGACATGGATTTTGAAAATTCTAGAGAGAATTTTAAAAGCTTCAAGAGAATTTCAACACTTTTGAGAGGGATTTGAAAAGTTTCAATGGGAATGGGAAGAATTGGGACAAAAATTGGAAAATTTTTAAGGGACTTTGAAAAAATTTCAACTGGAATTTTAGCCATTTTTTTACATGAAATTGTAAACATGTGGCCATGGATTTTGAAAATTCTAGAGAGAATTTTAAAAGCTTCAAGAGAATTTCAACAATTTTGAGAGGGATTTGAAAAGTTTCAATGGGAATGGGAACAATAGGGACAAAAATTGGAAAATTTTTAAGGGACTTTGAAAAATTTCAACTGGAATTTTAGCCATTTTTTGACGTGAAATTGTAAACATGTGGACATGGATTTTGAAAATTCTAGAGAGAATTTTAAAAGCTTTAACAGAATTTCAACACTTTTGAGAGGGATTTGAAAAGTTTCAATGGGAATGGGAAGAATTGGGACAAAAATTGGAAAATTTTTAAGGGACTTTGAAAAAATTTCAACTGGAATTTTAGCCATTTTTTGACGTGAAATTGTAAACATGTGGCCATGGATTTTGAAAATTCTAGAGAGAATTTTAAAAGCTTCAACAGAATTTCAACACTTTTGAGAGGGATTTGAAAAGTTTCAATGGGAATGGGAAGAATTGGGACAAAAATTGGAAAATTTTTAAGGGACTTTGAAAAATTTCAACTGGAATTTTAGCCATTTTTTGACGTGAAATTGTAAACATGTGGCCATGGATTTTGAAAATTCTAGAGAGAATTTTAAAAGCTTCAACAGAATTTCAACAATTTTGAGAGGGATTTGAAAAGTTTCAATGGGAATGGGAAGAATTGGGACAAAAATTGGAAAATTTTTAAGGGACTTTGAAAAAATTTCAACTGGAATTTTAGCCATTTTTTGACATGAAATTGTAAACATGTGGACATGGATTTTGAAAATTCTAGAGAGAATTTTAAAAGCTTCAACAGAATTTCAACAATTTTGAGAGGGATTTGAAAAGTTTCAATGGGAATGGGAAGAATTGGGACAAAAATTGGAAAATTTTTAAGGGACTTTGAAAAAATTGCAACTGGAATTTTAGCAATTTTTTGACGTGAAATTGTAAACATGTGGCCATGGATTTTGAAAATTCTAGAGAGAATTTTAAAAGCTTCAAGAGAATTTCAACAATTTTGAGAGGGATTTGAAAAGTTTCAATGGGAATGGGAAGAATAGGGACAAAAATTGGAAAATTTTTAAGGGACTTTGAAAAAATTTCAACTGGAATTTTAGCCATTTTTTGACGTGAAATTGTAAAGATGTGGACATGGATTTTGAAAATTCTAGAGAGAATTTTAAAAGCTTTAACAGAATTTCTACAATTTTGAGAGGGATTTGAAAAGTTTCAATGGGAATGGGAAGAATTGGGACAAAAATTGGAAAATTTTTAAGGGACTTTGAAAAAATTTCAACTGGAATTTTAGCCATTTTTTGACGTGAAATTGTGAACATGTGGACATGGATTTTGAAAATTCTAGAGAGAATTTTGAAAGCTTCAACAGAATTTCAACGATTTTGAGAGGGATTTGAAAAGTTTCAATGGGAATGGGAAGAATTGGGACAAAAATTGGAAAATTTTTAAGGGACTTTGAAAAAATTTCAACTGGAATTTTAGCCATTTTTTGACGTGAAATTGTAAACATGTGGCCATGGATTTTGAAAATTCTAGAGAGAATTTAAAAGCTTCAAGAGAACTTCAACAATTTTGAGAGGGATTTGAAAAGTTTCAATGGGAATGGGAAGAATTGGGACAAAAATTGGAAAATTTTTAAGGGACTTTGAAAAAATTTAAACTGGAATTTTAGCCATTTTTTGACGTGAAGTTGTAAACATGTGGCCATGGATTTTGAAAATTCTAGAGAGAATTTTAAAAGCTTCAAGAGAATTTCAACAATTTTGAGAGGGATTTGAAAAGTTTCAATGGGAATGGGAAGAATTGGGACAAAAATGGGAAAATTTTTAAGGGACTTTGAAAAAATTTCAACTGGAATTTTAGCCATTTTTTGACGTGAAATTGTAAACATGTGGACATGGATTTTGAAAATTCTAGAGAGAATTTTAAAAGCTTCAACAGAATTTCAACAATTTTGAGAGGGATTTGAAAAGTTTCAATGGGAATGGGAAGAATTGGGACAAAAATTGGAAAATTTTTAAGGGACTTTGAAAAATTTCAACTGGAATTTTAGCCATTTTTTGACGTGAAATTGTGAACATGTGGACATGGATTTTGAAAATTCTAGAGAGAATTTTAAAAGCTTCAAGAGAATTTCAACAATTTTGAGAGGGATTTGAAAAGTTTCAATGGGAATGGGAAGAATTGGGACAAAAATTGGAAAATTTTTAAGGGACTTTGAAAAAATTTCAACTGGAATTTTAGCCATTTTTTTATGTGAAATTGTAAACATGTGGACATGGATTTTGAAAATTCTAGAGAGAATTTTAAAAGCTTCAAGAGAATTTCAACACTTTTGAGAGGGATTTGAAAAGTTTCAATGGGAATGGGAAGAATTGGGACAAAAATTGGAAAATTTTTAAGGGACTTTGAAAAAATTTCAACTGGAATTTTAGCAATTTTTTTACATGAAATTGTAAACATGTGGCCATGGATTTTGAAAATTCTAGAGAGAATTTTAAAAGCTTCAAGAGAATTTCAACAATTTTGAGAGGGATTTGAAAAGTTTCAATGGGAATGGGAACAATAGGGACAAAATTGGAAAATTTTTAAGGGACTTTGAAAAAATTTCAACTGGAATTTTAGCAATTTTTTTACGTGAAATTGTAAACATGTGGACATGGATTTTGAAAATTCTAGAGAGAATTTTAAAAGCTTTAACAGAATTTCAACACTTTTGAGAGGGATTTGAAAAGTTTCAATGGGAATGGGAAGAATTGGGACAAAAATTGGAAAATTTTTAAGGGACTTTGAAAAAATTTCAACTGGAATTTTAGCAATTTTTTGACGTGAAATTGTAAACATGTGGCCATGGATTTTGAAAATTCTAGAGAGAATTTTAAAAGCTTCAAGAGAATTTCAACAATTTTGAGAGGGATTTCAAAAGTTTCAATGGGAATGGGAAGAATTGGGACAAAAATTGGAAAATTTTTAAGGGACTTTGAAAAAATTTCAACTGGAATTTTAGCAATTTTTTTATGTGAAATTGTAAACATGTGGACATGGATTTTGAAAATTCTAGAGAGAATTTTAAAAGGTTCAACAGAATTTCAACAATTTTGAGAGGGATTTGAAAAGTTTCAATGGGAATGGGAAGAATTGGGACAAAAATTGGAAAATTTTTAAGGGACTTTGAAAAAATTTCAACTGGAATTTTACCATTTTTTTTACGTGAAATTGTAAACATGTGGACATGGATTTTGAAAATTCTAGAGAGAATTTTAAAAGCTTCAACAGAATTTCAACAATTTTGAGAGGGATTTGAAAAGTTTCAATGGGAATGGGAAGAATTGGGACAAAAATTGGAAAATTTTGAAGGGACTTTGAAAAAATTTCAACTGGAATTTTAGCCATTTTTGACGTGAAATTGTAAACATGTGGCCATGGATTTTGAAAATTCTAGAGAGAATTTTAAAAGCTTCAACAGAATTTCAACAATTTTGAGAGGGATTTGAAAAGTTTCAATGGGAATGGGAAGAATTGGGACAAAAATTGGAAAATTTTTAAGGGACTTTGAAAAAATTTCAACTGGAATTTTAGCAATTTTTTGATGTGAAATTGTAAACATGTGGTCATGGATTTTGAAAATTCTAGAGAGAATTTAAAAGCTTCAAGAGAATTTCAACAATTTTGAGAGGGATTTGAAAAGTTTCAATGGGAATGGGAAGAATTGGGACAAAAATTGGAAAATTTTTAAGGGACTTTGAAAAAATTTCAACTGGAATTTTACCATTTTTTTGACGTGAAATTGTAAACATGTGGCCATGGATTTTGAAAATTCTAGAGAGAATTTTAAAAGCTTCAAGAGAATTTCAACAATTTTGAGAGGGATTTGAAAAGTTTCAATGGGAATGGGAAGAATTGGGACAAAAATTGGAAAATTTTTAAGGGACTTTGAAAAAATTTCAACTGGAATTTTACCATTTTTTTACGTGAAATTGTAAACATGTGGACATGGATTTTGAAAATTCTAGAGAGAATTTTAAAAGCTTCAAGAGAATTTCTACAATTTGGAGAGGGATTTGAAAAGTTTCAATGGGAATGGGAAGAATTGGGACAAAAATTGGAAAATTTTTAAGGGACTTTGAAAAAATTTCAACTGGAATTTTAGCAATTTTTTTATGTGAAATTGTAAACATGTGGACATGGATTTTGAAAATTCTAGAGAGAATTTTAAAAGCTTCAACAGAATTTCAACAATTTTGAGAGGGATTTGAAAAGTTTCAATGGGAATGGGAAGAATTGGGACAAAAATTGGAAAATTTTTAAGGGACTTTGAAAAAATTTCAACTGGAATTTTACCATTTTTTTTACGTAAAATTGTAAACATGTGGACATGGATTTTGAAAATTCTAGAGAGAATTTTAAAAGCTTCAACAGAATTTCAACAATTTTGAGAGGGATTTGAAAAGTTTCAATGGGAATGGGAAGAATTGGGACAAAAATTGGAAAATTTTGAAGGGACTTTGAAAAAATTTCAACTGGAATTTTTAGCCATTTTTTGACGTGAAATTGTAAACATGTGGCCATGGATTTTGAAAATTCTAGAGAGAATTTTAAAAGCTTCAAGAGAATTTCAACAATTTTGAGAGGGATTTGAAAAGTTTCAATGGGAATGGGAAGAATTGGGACAAAAATTGGAAAATTTTT
>NW_028117085.1:0-52141 GCF_964273445.1 Streptopelia decaocto
AGCTTCAACAGAATTTCAACAATTTTGAAAGGGATTTGAAAAGTTTCAATGGGAATGGGAAGAATTGGGACAAAAATTGGAAAATTTTTAAGCGACTTTTAAAAAATTTCAACTGGAATTTTAGCAATTTTTTTTATGTGAAATTGTAAACATGTGGCCATGGATTTTGAAAATTCTAGAGAGAATTTTAAAAGCTTCAACAGAATTTCAACAATTTTGAGAGGGATTTGAAAAGTTTCAATGGGAATGGGAAGAATTGGGACAAAAATTGGAAAATTTTGAAGGGACTTTGAAAAAATTTCAACTGGCATTTTAGCCATTTTTTTATGTGATATTGTAAACATGTGGACATGGATTTTGAAAATTCTAGAGAGAATTTTAAAAGCTTCAAGAGAATTTCAACAATTTTGAGAGGGATTTGAAAAGTTTCAATGGGAATGGGAAGAATTGGGACAAAAATTGGAAAATTTTTAAGGGACTTTGAAAAAATTTCAACTGGAATTTTAGCCATTTTTTGACGTGAAATTGTAAACATGTGGACATGGATTTTGAAAATTCTAGAGAGAATTTTAAAAGCTTCAACAGAATTTCAACAATTATGAGAGGGATTTGGAAAAGTTTCAATGGGAATGGGAAGAATTGGGACAAATATTGGAAAATTTATTAGGGACTGTGAAAAAATTTCAACTGGAATTTTAGCAATTTTTTGACGTGAAATTGTAAACATGTGGACATGGATTTTGAAAATTCTAGAGAGAATTTTAAAAGGTTCAACAGAATTTCAACAATTTTGAGAGGGATTTGAAAAGTTTCAATGGGAATGGGAAGAATTGGGACAAAAATTGGAAAATTTTTAAGGGACTTTGAAAAAATTTCAACTGGAATTTTAGCAATTTTTTTATGTGAAATTGTAAACATGTGGACATGGATTTTGAAAATTCTAGAGAGAATTTTAAAAGCTTCAAGAGAATTTCAACAATTTTGAGAGGGATTTGAAAAGTTTCCATGGGAATGGGAAGAATTGGGACAAAAATTGGAAAATTTTTAAGGGACTTTGAAAAAATTTGAACTGGAATTTTAGCAATATTTTTATGAGAAATTGTAAACATGTGGACATGGATTTTGAAAATTCTAGAGAGAATTTTAAAAGCTTCAAGAGAATTTCAACAATTTTGAGAGGGATTTGAAAAGTTTCAATGGGAATGGGAAGAATTGGGACAAAAATTGGAAAATTTTTAAGGACTTTGAAAAAATTTCAACTGGAATTTTAGCAATTTTTTGACGTGAAATTGTAAACATGTGGCCATGGATTTTGAAAATTCTAGAGAGAATTTTAAAAGTTTCAACAGAATTTCAAAAATTTTGAGAGGGATTTGAAAAATTTCAATGGGAATGGGAAGAATTGGGACAAATATTGGAAAATTTTTAAGGGACTTTGAAAAAATTTCAACTGGAATTTTAGCCATTTTTTGACGTGAAATTGTAAACATGTGGACATGGATTTTGAAAATTCTAGAGAGAATTTTAAAAGTTTCAACAGAATTTCAACAATTTTGAAAGGGATTTGAAAAGTTTCAATGGGAATGGGAAGAATTGGGACAAAAATTGGAAAATTTTTAAGGGACTTTGAAAAAATTTCAACTGGAATTTTAGCAATTTTTTAATGTGAAATTGTAAACATGTGGACATGGATTTTGAAAATTCTAGAGAGAATTTTAAAAGCTTCAACAGAATTTCAACAATTTTGAGAGGGATTTGAAAAGTTTCAATGGGAATGGGAAGAATTGGGACAAAAATTGGAAAATTTTTAAGGGACTTTGAAAAAATTTCAACTGGAATTTTAGCAATATTTTGACGTGAAATTGTAAACATGTGGACATGGATTTTGAAAATTCTAGAGAGAATTTTAAAAGCTTCAACAGAATTTCAACAATTTTGAGAGGGATTTGAAAAGTTTCAATGGGAATGGGAAGAATTGGGACAAATATTGGAAAATTTTTAAGGGACTTAGAAAAAATTTCAACTGGAATTTTAGCCATTTTTTGACGTGAAATTGTAAACATGTGGACATGGATTTTGAAAATTCTAGAGAGAATTTTAAAAGTTTCAACAGAATTTCAACAATTTTGAAAGGGATTTGAAAAGTTTCAATGGGAATGGGAAGAATTGGGACAAAAATTGGAAAATTTTTAAGGGACTTTGAAAAAATTTCAACTGGAATTTTAGCAATTTTTTTATGTGAAATTGTAAACATGTGGCCATGGATTTTGAAAATTCTAGAGAGAATTTTAAAAGCTTCAACAGAATTTCAACAATTTTGAGAGGGATTTGAAAAGTTTCCATGGGAATGGGAAGAGTTCGACAAAAATTGGAAAATTTTGAAGGGACTTTGAAAAAATTTCAACTGGAATTTTAGCAATTTTTTAATGTGAAATTGTAAACATGTGGACATGGATTTTGAAAATTCTAGAGAGAATTTTAAAAGCTTCAACAGAATTTCAACAATTTTGAGAGGGATTTGAAAAGTTTCAATGGGAATGGGAAGAATTGGGACAAAAATTGGAAAATTTTTAAGGGACTTTGAAAAAATTTCAACTGGAATTTTAGCAATATTTTGACGTGAAATTGTAAACATGTGGACATGGATTTTGAAAATTCTAGAGAGAATTTTAAAAGCTTCAACAGAATTTCAACAATTTTGAGAGGGATTTGAAAAGTTTCAATGGGAATGGGAAGAATTGGGACAAATATTGGAAAATTTTTAAGGGACTTTGAAAAAATTTCAACTGGAATTTTAGCAATTTTTTTATGTGAAATTGTAAACATGTGGCCATGGATTTTGAAAATTCTAGAGAGAATTTTAAAAGCTTCAACAGAATTTCAACAATTTTGAGAGGGATTTGAAAAGTTTCCATGGGAATGGGAAGAGTTCGACAAAAATTGGAAAATTTTGAAGGGACTTTGAAAAAATTTCAACTGGAATTTTAGCAATTTTTTGACGTGAAATTGTAAACATGTGGCCATGGATTTTGAAAATTCTAGAGAGAATTTTAAAAGCTTCAAGAGAATTTCAACAATTTTGAGAGGGATTTGAAAAGTTTCAATGGGAATGGGAAGAATTGGGACAAAAATTGGAAAATTTTTAAGGGACTTTGAAAAAATTTGAACTGGAATTTTAGCAATATTTTTATGAGAAATTGTAAACATGTGGACATGGATTTTGAAAATTCTAGAGAGAATTTTAAAAGCTTCAAGAGAATTTCAACAATTTTGAGAGGGATTTGAAAAGTTTCAATGGGAATGGGAAGAATTGGGACAAAAATTGGAAAATTTTTAAGGGACTTTGAAAAAATTTCAACTGGAATTTTAGCAATTTTTTGACGTGAAATTGTAAACATGTGGCCATGGATTTTGAAAATTCTAGAGAGAATTTTAAAAGTTTCAACAGAATTTCAAAAATTTTGAGAGGGATTTGAAAAATTTCAATGGGAATGGGAAGAATTGGGACAAATATTGGAAAATTTTTAAGGGACTTTGAAAAAATTTCAACTGGAATTTTAGCCATTTTTTGACGTGAAATTGTAAACATGTGGCCATGGATTTTGAAAATTCTAGAGAGAATTTAAAAAGTTTCAACAGAATTTCAACAATTTTGAAAGGGATTTGAAAAGTTTCAATGGGAATGGGAAGAATTGGGACAAAAATTGGAAAATTTTTAAGGGACTTTGAAAAAATTTCAACTGGAATTTTAGCAATTTTTTAATGTGAAATTGTAAACATGTGGACATGGATTTTGAAAATTCTAGAGAGAATTTTAAAAGCTTCAACAGAATTTCAACAATTTTGAGAGGGATTTGAAAAGTTTCAATGGGAATGGGAAGAATTGGGACAAAAATTGGAAAATTTTTAAGGGACTTTGAAAAAATTTCAACTGGAATTTTAGCAATATTTTGACGTGAAATTGTAAACATGTGGACATGGATTTTGAAAATTCTAGAGAGAATTTTAAAAGCTTCAACAGAATTTCAACAATTTTGAGAGGGATTTGAAAAGTTTCAATGGGAATGGGAAGAATTGGGACAAATATTGGAAAATTTTTAAGGGACTTTGAAAAAATTTCAACTGGAATTTTAGCCATTTTTTGACGTGAAATTGTAAACATGTGGACATGGATTTTGAAAATTCTAGAGAGAATTTTAAAAGTTTCAACAGAATTTCAACAATTTTGAAAGGGATTTGAAAAGTTTCAATGGGAATGGGAAGAATTGGGACAAAAATTGGAAAATTTTTAAGGGACTTTGAAAAAATTTCAACTGGAATTTTAGCAATTTTTTGACGTGAAATTGTAAACATGTGGACATGGATTTTGAAAATTCTAGAGAGAATTTTAAAAGCTTCAAGAGAATTTCAACAATTTTGAGAGGGATTTGAAAAGTTTCAATGGGAATGGGAATAATTGGGACAAAAATTGGAAAATTTTTAAGGGACTTTGAAAAAATTTCAACTGGAATTTTAGCCATTTTTTGACGTGAAATTGTAAACATGTGGACATGGATTTTGAAAATTCTAGAGAGAATTTTAAAAGCTTCAAGAGAATTTCAACAATTATGAGAGGGATTTGAAAAGTTTCAATGGGAATGGGAAGAATTGGGACAAAAATTGGAAAATTTTTAAGGGACTTTGAAAAAATTTCAACTGGAATTTTAGCAATTTTTTTATGTGAAATTGTAAACATGTGGACATGGATTTTGACAATTCTAGAGAGAATTTAAAAAGCTTCAACAGAATTTCAACAATTTTGAAAGGGATTTGAAAAGTTTCAATGGGAATGGGAAGAATTGGGACAAAAATTGGAAAATTTTTAAGCGACTTTTAAAAAATTTCAACTGGAATTTTAGCAATTTTTTTTATGTGAAATTGTAAACATGTGGCCATGGATTTTGAAAATTCTAGAGAGAATTTTAAAAGCTTCAACAGAATTTCAACAATTTTGAGAGGGATTTGAAAAGTTTCAATGGGAATGGGAAGAATTGGGACAAAAATTGGAAAATTTTGAAGGGACTTTGAAAAAATTTCAACTGGCATTTTAGCCATTTTTTTATGTGATATTGTAAACATGTGGACATGGATTTTGAAAATTCTAGAGAGAATTTTAAAAGCTTCAAGAGAATTTCAACAATTTTGAGAGGGATTTGAAAAGTTTCAATGGGAATGGGAAGAATTGGGACAAAAATTGGAAAATTTTTAAGGGACTTTGAAAAAATTTCAACTGGAATTTTAGCCATTTTTTGACGTGAAATTGTAAACATGTGGACATGGATTTTGAAAATTCTAGAGAGAATTTTAAAAGCTTCAACAGAATTTCAACAATTATGAGAGGGATTTGAAAAGTTTCAATGGGAATGGGAAGAATTGGGACAAATATTGGAAAATTTATTAGGGACTGTGAAAAAATTTCAACTGGAATTTTAGCAATTTTTTGACGTGAAATTGTAAACATGTGGACATGGATTTTGAAAATTCTAGAGAGAATTTTAAAAGGTTCAACAGAATTTCAACAATTTTGAGAGGGATTTGAAAAGTTTCAATGGGAATGGGAAGAATTGGGACAAAAATTGGAAAATTTTTAAGGGACTTTGAAAAAATTTCAACTGGAATTTTAGCAATTTTTTTATGTGAAATTGTAAACATGTGGACATGGATTTTGAAAATTCTAGAGAGAATTTTAAAAGCTTCAAGAGAATTTCAACAATTTTGAGAGGGATTTGAAAAGTTTCCATGGGAATGGGAAGAATTGGGACAAAAATTGGAAAATTTTTAAGGGACTTTGAAAAAATTTGAACTGGAATTTTAGCAATATTTTTATGAGAAATTGTAAACATGTGGCCATGGATTTTGAAAATTCTAGAGAGAATTTTAAAAGCTTCAAGAGAATTTCAACAATTTTGAGAGGGATTTGAAAAGTTTCAATGGGAATGGGAAGAATTGGGACAAAAATTGGAAAATTTTTAAGGGACTTTGAAAAAATTTCAAATGGAATTTTAGCAATTTTTTAATGTGAAATTGTAAACATGTGGCCATGGATTTTGAAAATTCTAGAGAGAATTTTAAAAGCTTCAAGAGAATTTCAACAATTTTGAGAGGGATTTGAAAAGTTTCAATGGGAATGGGAAGAATTGGGACAAAAATTGGAAAATTTTTAAGGGACTTTGAAAAAATTTCAACTGGAATTTTAGCCATTTTGTTATGTGAAATTGTAAACATGTGGACATGGATTATGAAAATTCTAGAGAGAATTTTAAAAGCTTCAAGAGAATTTCAACAATTTTGAGAGGGATTTGAAAAGTTTCAATGGGAATGGGAAGAATTGGGACAAAAATTGGAAAATTTTTAAGGGACTTTGAAAAAATTTCAACTGGAATTTTAGCAATTTTTTTATGTGAAATTGTAAACATGTGGACATGGATTTTGAAAATTCTAGAGAGAATTTTAAAAGCTTCAAGAGAATTTCAACAATTTTGAGAGGGATTTGAAAAGTTTCCATGGGAATGGGAAGAATTGGGACAAAAATTGGAAAATTTTGAAGGGACTTTGAAAAAATTTGAACTGGAATTTTAGCAATATTTTTATGAGAAATTGTGAACATGTGGACATGGATTTTGAAAATTCTAGAGAAAATTTTAAAAGCTTCAAGAGAATTTCAACAATTTTGAGAGGGATTTGAAAAGTTTCAATGGGAATGGGAAGAATTGGGACAAAAATTGGAAAATTTTTAAGGGACTTTGAAAAAATTCAACTGGAATTTTAGCAATTTTTTATGTGAAATTGTAAACATGTGGACATGGATTTTGAAAATTCTAGAGAGAATTTTAAAAGCTTCAACAGAATTTCAACAATTTTGAGAGGGATTTGAAAAATTTCAATGGGAATGGGAAGAATTGGGACAAAAATTGGAAAATTTTTAAGGGACTTTTAAAAAATTTCAACTGGAATTTTAGCAATTTTTTTATCTGAAATTGTAAACATGTGGCCATGGATTTTGAAAATTCTAGAGAGAATTTTAAAAGCTTCAAGAGAATTTCAACAATTTTGAGAGGGATTTGAAAAGTTTCAATGGGAATGGGAAGAATTGGGACAAAAATTGGAAAATTTTTCAGGGACTTTGAAAAAATTTCAACTGGAATTTTAGCCATTTTTTATGTGATATTGTAAACATGTGGACATGGATTTTGAAAATTCTAGAGAGAATTTTAAAAGCTTCAACAGAATTTCAACAATTTTGAGAGGGATTTGAAACGTTTCAATGGGAATGGGAAGAATTGGGACAAAAATTGGCAAATTTTTAAGGGACTTTGAAAAAATTTCAACTGTAATTTCAGCAATTATTTGACGTGAAATTGTAAACATGTGGCCATGGATTTTGAAAATTCTAGAGAGAATTTAAAAGCTTCAACAGAATTTCAACAATTTTGAGAGGGATTTGAAAAGTTTCCATGGGAATGGGAAGAGTTGGGACAAAAATTGGAAAATTTTTAAGGGACTTTGAAAAAATTTCAACTGGAATTTTAGCAATTTTTTGACGTGAAATTGTAAACATGTGGCCATGGATTTTGAAAATTCTAGAGAGAATTTTAAAAGCTTCAACAGAATTTCAACAATTTTGAGAGGGATTTGAAAAGTTTCAATGGGAATGGGAAGAATTGGGACAAAAATTGCAAAATTTTTAAGGGACTTTGAAAAAATTTCAACTGGAATTTTAGCCATTTTTTGACGTGAAATTGTAAACATGTGGCCATGGATTTTGAAAATTCTAGAGAGAATTTTAAAAGCTTCAGGAGAATTTCAACAATTTTGAGAGGGATTTGAAAAGTTTCAATGGGAATGGGAAGAATTGGGACAAAATTGGAAAATTTTTCAGGGACTTTGAAAAAATTTCAACTGGAATTTTAGCCATTTTTTGACGTGAAATTGTAAACATGTGGACATGGATTTTGAAAATTCTAGAGAGAATTTTAAAAGCTTCAACAGAATTTCAACAATTTTGAGAGGGATTTGAAAAGTTTCAATGGGAATGGGAAGAATTGGGACACAAATTGGAAAATTTTTAAGGGACTTTGAAAAAATTTCAACTGGAATTTTAGCAATATTTTGACGTGAAATTGTAAACATGTGGACATGGATTTTGAAAATTCTAGAGAGAATTTTAAAAGCTTCAAGAGAATTTCAACAATTTTGAGAGGGATTTGAAAAGTTTCAATGGGAATGGGAAGAATTGGGACAAAAATTGGAAAATTTTGAAGGGACTTTTAAAAAATTTCAACTGGAATTTTAGCCATTTTGTTATGTGAAATTGTAAACATGTGGACATGGATTATGAAAATTCTAGAGAGAATTTTAAAAGCTTCAAGAGAATTTCAACAATTTTGAGAGGGATTTGAAAAGTTTCAATGGGAATGGGAAGAATTGGGACAAAAATTGGAAAATTTTTAAGGGACTTTGAAAAAATTTCAACTGGAATTTTAGCAATTTTTTTATGTGAAATTGTAAACATGTGGACATGGATTTTGAAAATTCTAGAGAGAATTTTAAAAGCTTCAAGAGAATTTCAACAATTTTGAGAGGGATTTGAAAAGTTTCCATGGGAATGGGAAGAATTGGGACAAAAATTGGAAAATTTTGAAGGGACTTTGAAAAAATTTGAACTGGAATTTTAGCAATATTTTTATGAGAAATTGTGAACATGTGGACATGGATTTTGAAAATTCTAGAGAAAATTTTAAAAGCTTCAAGAGAATTTCAACAATTTTGAGAGGGATTTGAAAAGTTTCAATGGGAATGGGAAGAATTGGGACAAAAATTGGAAAATTTTTAAGGGACTTTGAAAAAATTCAACTGGAATTTTAGCAATTTTTTATGTGAAATTGTAAACATGTGGACATGGATTTTGAAAATTCTAGAGAGAATTTTAAAAGCTTCAACAGAATTTCAACAATTTTGAGAGGGATTTGAAAAATTTCAATGGGAATGGGAAGAATTGGGACAAAAATTGGAAAATTTTTAAGGGACTTTTAAAAAATTTCAACTGGAATTTTAGCAATTTTTTTATCTGAAATTGTAAACATGTGGCCATGGATTTTGAAAATTCTAGAGAGAATTTTAAAAGCTTCAAGAGAATTTCAACAATTTTGAGAGGGATTTGAAAAGTTTCAATGGGAATGGGAAGAATTGGGACAAAAATTGGAAAATTTTTCAGGGACTTTGAAAAAATTTCAACTGGAATTTTAGCCATTTTTTATGTGATATTGTAAACATGTGGACATGGATTTTGAAAATTCTAGAGAGAATTTTAAAGCTTCAACAGAATTTCAACAATTTTGAGAGGGATTTGAAACGTTTCAATGGGAATGGCAAGAATTGGGACAAAAATTGGCAAATTTTTAAGGGACTTTGAAAAAATTTCAACTGTAATTTCAGCAATTATTTGACGTGAAATTGTAAACATGTGGCCATGGATTTTGAAAATTCTAGAGAGAATTTAAAAGCTTCAACAGAATTTCAACAATTTTGAGAGGGATTTGAAAAGTTTCAATGGGAATGGGAAGAATTGGGACAAAAATTGCAAAATTTTTAAGGGACTTTGAAAAAATTTCAACTGGAATTTTAGCCATTTTTTGACGTGAAATTGTAAACATGTGGCCATGGATTTTGAAAATTCTAGAGAGAATTTTAAAAGCTTCAGGAGAATTTCAACAATTTTGAGAGGGATTTGAAAAGTTTCAATGGGAATGGGAAGAATTGGGACAAAATTGGAAAATTTTTCAGGGACTTTGAAAAAATTTCAACTGGAATTTTAGCCATTTTTTGACGTGAAATTGTAAACATGTGGACATGGATTTTGAAAATTCTAGAGAGAATTTTAAAAGCTTCAACAGAATTTCAACAATTTTGAGAGGGATTTGAAAAGTTTCAATGGGAATGGGAAGAATTGGGACAAAAATTGGAAAATTTTGAAGGGACTTTGAAAAAATTTCAACTGGAATTTTAGCAATATTTTGACGTGAAATTGTAAACATGTGGACATGGATTTTGAAAATTCTAGAGAGAATTTTAAAAGCTTCAAGAGAATTTCAACAATTTTGAGAGGGATTTGAAAAGTTTCAATGGGAATGGGAAGAATTGGGACAAAAATTGGAAAATTTTGAAGGGACTTTTAAAAAATTTCAACTGGAATTTTAGCCATTTTTTGACGTGAAATTGTAAACATGTGGACATGGATTTTGAAAATTCTAGAGAGAATTTCAAAAGCTTTAACAGAATTTCTACAATTTTGAGAGGGATTTGAAAAGTTTCAATGGGAATGGGAAGAATTGGGACAAAAATTGGAAAATTTTGAAGGGACTTTGAAAAAATTTCAACTGGCATTTTAGCCATTTTTTTATGTGAAATTGTAAACATGTGGACATGGATTTTGAAAATTCTAGAGAGAATTTTAAAAGCTTCAACAGAATTTCAACAATTTTGAGAGGGATTTTAAAAGTTTCAATGGGAATGGGAAGAATTGGGACAAAAATTGGAAAATTTTTAAGGGACTTTGAAAAAATTTCAACTGGAATTTTAGCCATTTTTTGACGTGAAATTGTAAACATGTGGACATGGATTTTGAAAATTCTAGAGAGAATTTTAAAAGCTTCAACAGAATTTCAACAATTTTGAGAGGGATTTGAAAAGTTTCAATGGGAATGGGAAGAATTGGGACAAATATTGGAAAATTTTTAAGGGACTTTGAAAAAATTTCAACTGGAATTTTAGCAATTTTTTGACGTGAAATTGTAAACATGTGGACATGGATTTTGAAAATTCTAGAGAGAATTTTAAAAGTTTCAACAGAATTTCAACAATTTTGAAAGGGATTTGAAAAGTTTCAATGGGAATGGGAAGAATTGGGACAAAAATTGGAAAATTTTGAAGGGACTTTGAAAAAATTTCAACTGGAATTTTAGCCATTTTTTGACGTGAAATTGTAAACATGTGGACATGGATTTTGAAAATTCTAGAGAGAATTTAAAAAGCTTTAACAGAATTTCAACAATTTTGAGAGGGATTTGAAAAGTTTCAATGGGAATGGGAAGAATTGGGACAAAAATTGGAAAATTTTTAAGGGACTTTGAAAAAATTTCAACTGGAATTTTAGCAATTATTTGACGTGAAATTGTAAACATGTGGCCATGGATTTTGAAAATTCTAGAGAGAATTTTAAAAGCTTCAACAGAATTTCAACAATTTTGAGAGGGATTTGAAAAGTTTCCATGGGAATGGGAAGAATTGGGACAAAAATTGGAAAATTTTTAAGGGACTTTGAAAAAATTTCAACTGGAATTTTAGCAATTTTTTTATGTGAAATTGTAAACATGTGGACATGGATTTTGAAAATTCTAGAGAGAATTTTAAAAGCTTCAAGAGAATTTCAACAATTTTGAGAGGGATTTGAAAAGTTTCCATGGGAATGGGAAGAATTGGGACAAAAATTGGAAAAATTTTAAGGGACTTTGAAAAAATTTGAACTGGAATTTTAGCAATATTTTTATGAGAAATTGTAAACATGTGGCCATGGATTTTGAAAATTCTAGAGAGAATTTTAAAAGCTTCAACAGAATTTCAACAATTTTGAGAGGGATTTGAAAAGTTTCAATGGGAATGGGAAGAATTGGGACAAATATTGGAAAATTTTTAAGGGACTTTGAAAAAATTTCAACTGGAATTTTAGCAATTTTTTGACGTGAAATTGTAAACATGTGGACATGGATTTTGAAAATTCTAGAGAGAATTTTAAAAGTTTCAACAGAATTTCAACAATTTTGAAAGGGATTTGAAAAGTTTCAATGGGAATGGGAAGAATTGGGACAAAAATTGGAAAATTTTTAAGGGACTTTGAAAAAATTTCAACTGGAATTTTAGCAATTTTTTTATGTGAAATTGTAAACATGTGGCCATGGATTTTGAAAATTCTAGAGAGAATTTTAAAAGCTTCAACAGAATTTCAACAATTTTGAGAGGGATTTGAAAAGTTTCCATGGGAATGGGAAGAGTTCGACAAAAATTGGAAAATTTTGAAGGGACTTTGAAAAAATTTCAACTGGAATTTTAGCAATTTTTTTATGTGAAATTGTAAACATGTGGACATGGATTTTGAAAATTCTAGAGAGAATTTTAAAAGCTTCAAGAGAATTTCAACAATTTTGAGAGGGATTTGAAAAGTTTCCATGGGAATGGGAAGAATTGGGACAAAAATTGGAAAATTTTTAAGGGACTTTGAAAAAATTTGAACTGGAATTTTAGCAATATTTTTATGAGAAATTGTAAACATGTGGACATGGATTTTGAAAATTCTAGAGAGAATTTTAAAAGCTTCAAGAGAATTTCAACAATTTTGAGAGGGATTTGAAAAGTTTCAATGGGAATGGGAAGAATTGGGACAAAAATTGGAAAATTTTTAAGGGACTTTGAAAAAATTTCAACTGGAATTTTAGCAATTTTTTGACGTGAAATTGTAAACATGTGGACATGGATTTTGAAAATTCTAGAGAGAATTTTAAAAGTTTCAACAGAATTTCAACAATTTTGAGAGGGATTTGAAAAATTTCAATGGGAATGGGAAGAATTGGGACAAAAATTGGAAAATTTTTAAGGGACTTTTAAAAAATTTCAACTGGAATTTTAGCAATTTTTTTATGTGAAATTGTAAACATGTGGACATGGATTTTGAAAATTCTAGAGAGAATTTTAAAAGCTTCAACAGAATTTCAACAATTTTGAGAGGGATTTGAAAAGTTTCAATGGGAATGGGAAGAATTGGGACAAAAATTGGAAAATTTTGAAGGGACTTTGAAAAAATTTCAACTGGCATTTTAGCCATTTTTTTATGTGATATTGTAAACATGTGGACATGGATTTTGAAAATTCTAGAGAGAATTTTAAAAGCTTCAAGAGAATTTCAACAATTTTGAGAGGGATTTGAAAAGTTTCAATGGGAATGGGAATAATTGGGACAAAAATTGGAAAATTTTTAAGGGACTTTGAAAAAATTTCAACTGGAATTTTAGCCATTTTTTGACGTGAAATTGTAAACATGTGGACATGGATTTTGAAAATTCTAGAGAGAATTTTAAAAGCTTCAACAGAATTTCAACAATTTTGAGAGGGATTTGAAAAGTTTCAATGGGAATGGGAAGAATTGGGACAAAAATTGCAAAATTTTTAAGGGACTTTGAAAAAATTTCAACTGGAATTTTAGCAATTTTTTTATGTGAAATTGTAAACATGTGGACATGGATTTTGAAAATTCTAGAGAGAATTTTAAAAGCTTCAACAGAATTTCAACAATTTTGAGAGGGATTTGAAAAGTTTCAATGGGAATGGGAAGAATTGGGACAAAAATTGGAAAATTTTTCAGGGACTTTGAAAAAATTTGAACTGGAATTTTAGCAATATTTTTATGAGAAATTGTGAACATGTGGACATGGATTTTGAAAATTCTAGAGAGAATTTTAAAAGCTTCAAGAGAATTTCAACAATTTTGAGAGGGATTTGAAAAGTTTCAATGGGAATGGGAAGAATTGGGACAAAAATTGGAAAATTTTTAAGGGACTTTGAAAAAATTTCAACTGGAATTTTAGCCATTTTGTTACGTGAAATTGTAAACATGTGGACATGGATTTTGAAAATTCTAGAGAGAATTTTAAAAGCTTCAACAGAATTTCAACAATTTTGAGAGGGATTTGAAAAGTTTCAATGGGAATGGGAAGAATTGGGACAAAAATTGGAAAATTTTTAAGGGACTTTTAAAAAATTTCAACTGGAATTTTAGCCATTTTTTAATGTGAAATTGTAAACATGTGGCCATGGATTTTGAAAATTCTAGAGAGAATTTAAAAGCTTCAAGAGAATTTCAACAATTTTGAGAGGGATTTGAAAAGTTTCAATGGGAATGGGAAGAATTGGGACAAAAATTGGAAAATTTTTAAGGGACTTTTAAAAAATTTCAACTGGAATTTTAGCCATTTTGTTACGTGAAATTGTAAACATGTGGACATGGATTTTGAAAATTCTAGAGAGAATTTTAAAAGGTTCAACAGAATTTCAACAATTTTGAAAGGGATTTGAAAAGTTTCAATGGGAATGGGAAGAATTGGGACAAAAATTGGAAAATTTTTAAGGGACTTTGAAAAAATTTCAACTGGAATTTTAGCCATTTTTTGACGTGAAATTGTAAACATGTGGCCATGGATTTTGAAAATTCTAGAGAGAATTTTAAAAGCTTCAAGAGAATTTCAACAATTTTGAGAGGGATTTGAAAAGTTTCCATGGGAATGGGAAGAATTGGGACAAAAATTGGAAAATTTTTAAGGGACTTTGAAAAAATTTGAACTGGAATTTTAGCAATATTTTGACGTGAAATTGTAAACATGTGGACATGGATTTTGAAAATTCTAGAGAGAATTTTAAAAGCTTCAACAGAATTTCAACAATTTTGAGAGGGATTTGAAAAGTTTCCATGGGAATGGGAAGAATTGGGACAAAAATTGGAAAATTTTTCAGGGACTTTGAAAAAATTTGAACTGGAATTTTAGCAATATTTTTATGAGAAATTGTGAACATGTGGACATGGATTTTGAAAATTCTAGAGAGAATTTTAAAAGCTTCAAGAGAATTTCAACAATTTTGAGAGGGATTTGAAAAGTTTCAATGGGAATGGGAAGAATTGGGACAAAAATTGGAAAATTTTTAAGGGACTTTGAAAAAATTTCAACTGGAATTTTAGCCATTTTGTTACGTGAAATTGTAAACATGTGGACATGGATTTTGAAAATTCTAGAGAGAATTTTAAAAGCTTCAACAGAATTTCAACAATTTTGAGAGGGATTTGAAAAGTTTCAATGGGAATGGGAAGAATTGGGACAAAAATTGGAAAATTTTTAAGGGACTTTGAAAAAATTCAACTGGAATTTTAGCAATTTTTTATGTGAAATTGTAAACATGTGGACATGGATTTTGAAAATTCTAGAGAGAATTTTAAAAGCTTCAACAGAATTTCAACAATTTTGAGAGGGATTTGAAAAATTTCAATGGGAATGGGAAGAATTGGGACAAAAATTGGAAAATTTTTAAGGGACTTTTAAAAAATTTCAACTGGAATTTTAGCAATTTTTTTATCTGAAATTGTAAACATGTGGCCATGGATTTTGAAAATTCTAGAGAGAATTTTAAAAGCTTCAAGAGAATTTCAACAATTTTGAGAGGGATTTGAAAAGTTTCAATGGGAATGGGAAGAATTGGGACAAAAATTGGAAAATTTTTCAGGGACTTTGAAAAAATTTCAACTGGAATTTTAGCCATTTTTTATGTGATATTGTAAACATGTGGACATGGATTTTGAAAATTCTAGAGAGAATTTTAAAAGCTTCAACAGAATTTCAACAATTTTGAGAGGGATTTGAAACGTTTCAATGGGAATGGGAAGAATTGGGACAAAAATTGGCAAATTTTTAAGGGACTTTGAAAAAATTTCAACTGTAATTTCAGCAATTATTTGACGTGAAATTGTAAACATGTGGCCATGGATTTTGAAAATTCTAGAGAGAATTTAAAAGCTTCAACAGAATTTCAACAATTTTGAGAGGGATTTGAAAAGTTTCAATGGGAATGGGAAGAATTGGGACAAAAATTGCAAAATTTTTAAGGGACTTTGAAAAAATTTCAACTGGAATTTTAGCCATTTTTTGACGTGAAATTGTAAACATGTGGCCATGGATTTTGAAAATTCTAGAGAGAATTTTAAAAGCTTCAGGAGAATTTCAACAATTTTGAGAGGGATTTGAAAAGTTTCAATGGGAATGGGAAGAATTGGGACAAAATTGGAAAATTTTTCAGGGACTTTGAAAAAATTTCAACTGGAATTTTAGCCATTTTTTGACGTGAAATTGTAAACATGTGGACATGGATTTTGAAAATTCTAGAGAGAATTTTAAAAGCTTCAACAGAATTTCAACAATTTTGAGAGGGATTTGAAAAGTTTCAATGGGAATGGGAAGAATTGGGACAAAAATTGGAAAATTTTTAAGGGACTTTGAAAAAATTTCAACTGGAATTTTAGCAATATTTTGACGTGAAATTGTAAACATGTGGACATGGATTTTGAAAATTCTAGAGAGAATTTTAAAAGCTTCAAGAGAATTTCAACAATTTTGAGAGGGATTTGAAAAGTTTCAATGGGAATGGGAAGAATTGGGACAAAAATTGGAAAATTTTGAAGGGACTTTTAAAAAATTTCAACTGGAATTTTAGCCATTTTTTGACGTGAAATTGTAAACATGTGGACATGGATTTTGAAAATTCTAGAGAGAATTTCAAAAGCTTTAACAGAATTTCTACAATTTTGAGAGGGATTTGAAAAGTTTCAATGGGAATGGGAAGAATTGGGACAAAAATTGGAAAATTTTGAAGGGACTTTGAAAAAATTTCAACTGGCATTTTAGCCATTTTTTTATGTGAAATTGTAAACATGTGGACATGGATTTTGAAAATTCTAGAGAGAATTTTAAAAGCTTCAAGAGAATTTCAACAATTTTGAGAGGGATTTTAAAAGTTTCAATGGGAATGGGAAGAATTGGGACAAAAATTGGAAAATTTTTAAGGGACTTTGAAAAAATTTCAACTGGAATTTTAGCCATTTTTTGACGTGAAATTGTAAACATGTGGACATGGATTTTGAAAATTCTAGAGAGAATTTTAAAAGCTTCAACAGAATTTCAACAATTTTGAGAGGGATTTGAAAAGTTTCAATGGGAATGGGAAGAATTGGGACAAATATTGGAAAATTTTTAAGGGACTTTGAAAAAATTTCAACTGGAATTTTAGCAATTTTTTGACGTGAAATTGTAAACATGTGGACATGGATTTTGAAAATTCTAGAGAGAATTTTAAAAGTTTCAACAGAATTTCAACAATTTTGAAAGGGATTTGAAAAGTTTCAATGGGAATGGGAAGAATTGGGACAAAAATTGGAAAATTTTGAAGGGACTTTGAAAAAATTTCAACTGGAATTTTAGCCATTTTTTGACGTGAAATTGTAAACATGTGGACATGGATTTTGAAAATTCTAGAGAGAATTTAAAAAGCTTTAACAGAATTTCAACAATTTTGAGAGGGATTTGAAAAGTTTCAATGGGAATGGGAAGAATTGGGACAAAAATTGGAAAATTTTTAAGGGACTTTGAAAAAATTTCAACTGGAATTTTAGCAATTATTTGACGTGAAATTGTAAACATGTGGCCATGGATTTTGAAAATTCTAGAGAGAATTTTAAAAGCTTCAACAGAATTTCAACAATTTTGAGAGGGATTTGAAAAGTTTCCATGGGAATGGGAAGAATTGGGACAAAAATTGGAAAATTTTTAAGGGACTTTGAAAAAATTTCAACTGGAATTTTAGCAATTTTTTTATGTGAAATTGTAAACATGTGGACATGGATTTTGAAAATTCTAGAGAGAATTTTAAAAGCTTCAAGAGAATTTCAACAATTTTGAGAGGGATTTGAAAAGTTTCCATGGGAATGGGAAGAATTGGGACAAAAATTGGAAAAATTTTAAGGGACTTTGAAAAAATTTGAACTGGAATTTTAGCAATATTTTTATGAGAAATTGTAAACATGTGGCCATGGATTTTGAAAATTCTAGAGAGAATTTTAAAAGCTTCAACAGAATTTCAACAATTTTGAGAGGGATTTGAAAAGTTTCAATGGGAATGGGAAGAATTGGGACAAATATTGGAAAATTTTTAAGGGACTTTGAAAAAATTTCAACTGGAATTTTAGCAATTTTTTGACGTGAAATTGTAAACATGTGGACATGGATTTTGAAAATTCTAGAGAGAATTTTAAAAGTTTCAACAGAATTTCAACAATTTTGAAAGGGATTTGAAAAGTTTCAATGGGAATGGGAAGAATTGGGACAAAAATTGGAAAATTTTTAAGGGACTTTGAAAAAATTTCAACTGGAATTTTAGCAATTTTTTTATGTGAAATTGTAAACATGTGGCCATGGATTTTGAAAATTCTAGAGAGAATTTTAAAAGCTTCAACAGAATTTCAACAATTTTGAGAGGGATTTGAAAAGTTTCCATGGGAATGGGAAGAGTTCGACAAAAATTGGAAAATTTTGAAGGGACTTTGAAAAAATTTCAACTGGAATTTTAGCAATTTTTTTATGTGAAATTGTAAACATGTGGACATGGATTTTGAAAATTCTAGAGAGAATTTTAAAAGCTTCAAGAGAATTTCAACAATTTTGAGAGGGATTTGAAAAGTTTCCATGGGAATGGGAAGAATTGGGACAAAAATTGGAAAATTTTTAAGGGACTTTGAAAAAATTTGAACTGGAATTTTAGCAATATTTTTATGAGAAATTGTAAACATGTGGACATGGATTTTGAAAATTCTAGAGAGAATTTTAAAAGCTTCAAGAGAATTTCAACAATTTTGAGAGGGATTTGAAAAGTTTCAATGGGAATGGGAAGAATTGGGACAAAAATTGGAAAATTTTTAAGGGACTTTGAAAAAATTTCAACTGGAATTTTAGCAATTTTTTGACGTGAAATTGTAAACATGTGGACATGGATTTTGAAAATTCTAGAGAGAATTTTAAAAGTTTCAACAGAATTTCAACAATTTTGAGAGGGATTTGAAAAATTTCAATGGGAATGGGAAGAATTGGGACAAAAATTGGAAAATTTTTAAGGGACTTTTAAAAAATTTCAACTGGAATTTTAGCAATTTTTTTATGTGAAATTGTAAACATGTGGACATGGATTTTGAAAATTCTAGAGAGAATTTTAAAAGCTTCAACAGAATTTCAACAATTTTGAGAGGGATTTGAAAAGTTTCAATGGGAATGGGAAGAATTGGGACAAAAATTGGAAAATTTTGAAGGGACTTTGAAAAAATTTCAACTGGCATTTTAGCCATTTTTTTATGTGATATTGTAAACATGTGGACATGGATTTTGAAAATTCTAGAGAGAATTTTAAAAGCTTCAAGAGAATTTCAACAATTTTGAGAGGGATTTGAAAAGTTTCAATGGGAATGGGAATAATTGGGACAAAAATTGGAAAATTTTTAAGGGACTTTGAAAAAATTTCAACTGGAATTTTAGCCATTTTTTGACGTGAAATTGTAAACATGTGGACATGGATTTTGAAAATTCTAGAGAGAATTTTAAAAGCTTCAACAGAATTTCAACAATTTTGAGAGGGATTTGAAAAGTTTCAATGGGAATGGGAAGAATTGGGACAAAAATTGCAAAATTTTTAAGGGACTTTGAAAAAATTTCAACTGGAATTTTAGCAATTTTTTTATGTGAAATTGTAAACATGTGGACATGGATTTTGAAAATTCTAGAGAGAATTTTAAAAGCTTCAACAGAATTTCAACAATTTTGAGAGGGATTTGAAAAGTTTCAATGGGAATGGGAAGAATTGGGACAAAAATTGGAAAATTTTTCAGGGACTTTGAAAAAATTTGAACTGGAATTTTAGCAATATTTTTATGAGAAATTGTGAACATGTGGACATGGATTTTGAAAATTCTAGAGAGAATTTTAAAAGCTTCAAGAGAATTTCAACAATTTTGAGAGGGATTTGAAAAGTTTCAATGGGAATGGGAAGAATTGGGACAAAAATTGGAAAATTTTTAAGGGACTTTGAAAAAATTTCAACTGGAATTTTAGCCATTTTGTTACGTGAAATTGTAAACATGTGGACATGGATTTTGAAAATTCTAGAGAGAATTTTAAAAGCTTCAACAGAATTTCAACAATTTTGAGAGGGATTTGAAAAGTTTCAATGGGAATGGGAAGAATTGGGACAAAAATTGGAAAATTTTTAAGGGACTTTTAAAAAATTTCAACTGGAATTTTAGCCATTTTTTAATGTGAAATTGTAAACATGTGGCCATGGATTTTGAAAATTCTAGAGAGAATTTAAAAGCTTCAAGAGAATTTCAACAATTTTGAGAGGGATTTGAAAAGTTTCAATGGGAATGGGAAGAATTGGGACAAAAATTGGAAAATTTTTAAGGGACTTTTAAAAAATTTCAACTGGAATTTTAGCCATTTTGTTACGTGAAATTGTAAACATGTGGACATGGATTTTGAAAATTCTAGAGAGAATTTTAAAAGGTTCAACAGAATTTCAACAATTTTGAAAGGGATTTGAAAAGTTTCAATGGGAATGGGAAGAATTGGGACAAAAATTGGAAAATTTTTAAGGGACTTTGAAAAAATTTCAACTGGAATTTTAGCCATTTTTTGACGTGAAATTGTAAACATGTGGACATGGATTTTGAAAATTCTAGAGAGAATTTTAAAAGCTTCAAGAGAATTTCAACAATTTTGAGAGGGATTTGAAAAGTTTCCATGGGAATGGGAAGAATTGGGACAAAAATTGGAAAATTTTTAAGGGACTTTGAAAAAATTTGAACTGGAATTTTAGCAATATTTTGACGTGAAATTGTAAACATGTGGACATGGATTTTGAAAATTCTAGAGAGAATTTTAAAAGCTTCAACAGAATTTCAACAATTTTGAGAGGGATTTGAAAAGTTTCCATGGGAATGGGAAGAATTGGGACAAAAATTGGAAAATTTTTCAGGGACTTTGAAAAAATTTGAACTGGAATTTTAGCAATATTTTTATGAGAAATTGTGAACATGTGGACATGGATTTTGAAAATTCTAGAGAGAATTTTAAAAGCTTCAAGAGAATTTCAACAATTTTGAGAGGGATTTGAAAAGTTTCAATGGGAATGGGAAGAATTGGGACAAAAATTGGAAAATTTTTAAGGGACTTTGAAAAAATTTCAACTGGAATTTTAGCCATTTTGTTACGTGAAATTGTAAACATGTGGACATGGATTTTGAAAATTCTAGAGAGAATTTTAAAAGCTTCAACAGAATTTCAACAATTTTGAGAGGGATTTGAAAAGTTTCAATGGGAATGGGAAGAATTGGGACAAAAATTGCAAAATTTTTAAGGGACTTTGAAAAAATTTCAACTGGAATTTTAGCCATTTTTTGACGTGAAATTGTAAACATGTGGCCATGTATTTTGAAAATTCTAGAGAGAATTTTAAAAGCTTCAACAGAATTTCAACAATTTTGAGAGGGATTTGAAAAGTTTCAATGGGAATGGGAAGAATTGGGACAAAAATTGGAAAATTTTTAAGGGACTTTGAAAAAATTTCAACTGGAATTTTAGCAATTTTTTGACGTGAAATTGTAAACATGTGGACATGGATTTTGAAAATTCTAGAGAGAATTTTAAAAGCTTCAAGAGAATTTCTACAATTTTGAGAGGGATTTGAAAAGTTTCAATGGGAATGGGAAGAATTGGGACAAAAATTGGAAAATTTTTAAGGGACTTTTAAAAAATTTCAACTGGAATTTTAGCCATTTTGTTACGTGAAATTGTAAACATGTGGACATGGATTTTGAAAATTCTAGAGAGAATTTTAAAAGGTTCAACAGAATTTCAACAATTTTGAAAGGGATTTGAAAAGTTTCAATGGGAATGGGAAGAATTGGGACAAAAATTGGAAAATTTTTAAGGGACTTTGAAAAAATTTCAACTGGAATTTTAGCCATTTTTTGACGTGAAATTGTAAACATGTGGACATGGATTTTGAAAATTCTAGAGAGAATTTTAAAAGCTTCAAGAGAATTTCAACAATTTTGAGAGGGATTTGAAAAGTTTCCATGGGAATGGGAAGAATTGGGACAAAAATTGGAAAATTTTTAAGGGACTTTGAAAAAATTTCAACTGGAATTTTAGCAATATTTTTATGAGAAATTGTAAACATGTGGCCATGGATTTTGAAAATTCTAGAGAGAATTTTAAAAGCTTCAAGAGAATTTCAACAATTTTGAGAGGGATTTGAAAAGTTTCAATGGGAATGGGAAGAATTGGGACAAAAATTGGAAAATTTTGAAGGGACTTTGAAAAAATTTGAACTGGAATTTTAGCAATATTTTTATGAGAAATTGTGAACATGTGGACATGGATTTTGAAAATTCTAGAGAAAATTTTAAAAGCTTCAAGAGAATTTCAACAATTTTGAGAGGGATTTGAAAAGTTTCAATGGGAATGGGAAGAATTGGGACAAAAATTGGAAAATTTTTAAGGGACTTTTTAAAAATTCAACTGGAATTTTAGCAATTTTTTATGTGAAATTGTAAACATGTGGACATGGATTTTGAAAATTCTAGAGAGAATTTTAAAAGCTTCAACAGAATTTCAACAATTTTGAGAGGGATTTGAAAAATTTCAATGGGAATGGGAAGAATTGGGACAAAAATTGGAAAATTTTTAAGGGACTTTTAAAAAATTTCAACTGGAATTTTAGCAATTTTTTTATCTGAAATTGTAAACATGTGGCCATGGATTTTGAAAATTCTAGAGAGAATTTTAAAAGCTTCAAGAGAATTTCAACAATTTTGAGAGGGATTTGAAAAGTTTCAATGGGAATGGGAAGAATTGGGACAAAAATTGGAAAATTTTTCAGGGACTTTGAAAAAATTTCAACTGGAATTTTAGCCATTTTTTATGTGATATTGTAAACATGTGGACATGGATTTTGAAAATTCTAGAGAGAATTTTAAAAGCTTCAACAGAATTTCAACAATTTTGAGAGGGATTTGAAACGTTTCAATGGGAATGGGAAGAATTGGGACAAAAATTGGCAAATTTTTAAGGGACTTTGAAAAAATTTCAACTGGAATTTTAGCCATTTTTTGACGTGAAATTGTAAACATGTGGACATGGATTTTGAAAATTCTAGAGAGAATTTAAAAAGCTTTAACAGAATTTCAACAATTTTGAGAGGGATTTGAAAAGTTTCAATGGGAATGGGAAGAATTGGGACAAAAATTGGAAAATTTTTAAGGGACTTTGAAAAAATTTCAACTGGAATTTTAGCAATTATTTGACGTGAAATTGTAAACATGTGGCCATGGATTTTGAAAATTCTAGAGAGAATTTTAAAAGCTTCAACAGAATTTCAACAATTTTGAGAGGGATTTGAAAAGTTTCCATGGGAATGGGAAGAATTGGGACAAAAATTGGAAAATTTTTAAGGGACTTTGAAAAAATTTCAACTGGAATTTTAGCAATTTTTTTATGTGAAATTGTAAACATGTGGACATGGATTTTGAAAATTCTAGAGAGAATTTTAAAAGCTTCAAGAGAATTTCAACAATTTTGAGAGGGATTTGAAAAGTTTCAATGGGAATGGGAAGAATTGGGACAAAAATTGGAAAAATTTTAAGGGACTTTGAAAAAATTTGAACTGGAATTTTAGCAATATTTTTATGAGAAATTGTAAACATGTGGCCATGGATTTTGAAAATTCTAGAGAGAATTTTAAAAGCTTCAACAGAATTTCAACAATTTTGAGAGGGATTTGAAAAGTTTCAATGGGAATGGGAATAATTGGGACAAAAATTGGAAAATTTTTAAGGGACTTTGAAAAAATTTCAACTGGAATTTTAGCCATTTTTTGACGTGAAATTGTAAACATGTGGACATGGATTTTGAAAATTCTAGAGAGAATTTTAAAAGTTTCAACAGAATTTCAACAATTTTGAAAGGGATTTGAAAAGTTTCAATGGGAATGGGAAGAATTGGGACAAAAATTGGAAAATTTTTAAGGGACTTTGAAAAAATTTCAACTGGAATTTTAGCAATTTTTTTATGTGAAATTGTAAACATGTGGCCATGGATTTTGAAAATTCTAGAGAGAATTTTAAAAGCTTCAACAGAATTTCAACAATTTTGAGAGGGATTTGAAAAGTTTCCATGGGAATGGGAAGAGTTCGACAAAAATTGGAAAATTTTGAAGGGACTTTGAAAAAATTTCAACTGGAATTTTAGCAATTTTTTTATGTGAAATTGTAAACATGTGGACATGGATTTTGAAAATTCTAGAGAGAATTTTAAAAGCTTCAAGAGAATTTCAACAATTTTGAGAGGGATTTGAAAAGTTTCCATGGGAATGGGAAGAATTGGGACAAAAATTGGAAAATTTTTAAGGGACTTTGAAAAAATTTGAACTGGAATTTTAGCAATATTTTTATGAGAAATTGTAAACATGTGGACATGGATTTTGAAAATTCTAGAGAGAATTTTAAAAGCTTCAAGAGAATTTCAACAATTTTGAGAGGGATTTGAAAAGTTTCAATGGGAATGGGAAGAATTGGGACAAAAATTGGAAAATTTTTAAGGGACTTTGAAAAAATTTCAACTGGAATTTTAGCAATTTTTTGACGTGAAATTGTAAACATGTGGACATGGATTTTGAAAATTCTAGAGAGAATTTTAAAAGTTTCAACAGAATTTCAACAATTTTGAGAGGGATTTGAAAAATTTCAATGGGAATGGGAAGAATTGGGACAAAAATTGGAAAATTTTTAAGGGACTTTTAAAAAATTTCAACTGGAATTTTAGCAATTTTTTTATGTGAAATTGTAAACATGTGGACATGGATTTTGAAAATTCTAGAGAGAATTTTAAAAGCTTCAACAGAATTTCAACAATTTTGAGAGGGATTTGAAAAGTTTCAATGGGAATGGGAAGAATTGGGACAAAAATTGGAAAATTTTGAAGGGACTTTGAAAAAATTTCAACTGGCATTTTAGCCATTTTTTTATGTGATATTGTAAACATGTGGACATGGATTTTGAAAATTCTAGAGAGAATTTTAAAAGCTTCAAGAGAATTTCAACAATTTTGAGAGGGATTTGAAAAGTTTCAATGGGAATGGGAATAATTGGGACAAAAATTGGAAAATTTTTAAGGGACTTTGAAAAAATTTCAACTGGAATTTTAGCCATTTTTTGACATGAAATTGTAAACATGTGGACATGGATTTTGAAAATTCTAGAGAGAATTTTAAAAGCTTCAACAGAATTTCAACAATTTTGAGAGGGATTTGAAAAGTTTCAATGGGAATGGGAAGAATTGGGACAAAAATTGCAAAATTTTTAAGGGACTTTGAAAAAATTTCAACTGGAATTTTAGCAATTTTTTTATGTGAAATTGTAAACATGTGGACATGGATTTTGAAAATTCTAGAGAGAATTTTAAAAGCTTCAACAGAATTTCAACAATTTTGAGAGGGATTTGAAAAGTTTCAATGGGAATGGGAAGAATTGGGACAAAAATTGGAAAATTTTTCAGGGACTTTGAAAAAATTTGAACTGGAATTTTAGCAATATTTTTATGAGAAATTGTGAACATGTGGACATGGATTTTGAAAATTCTAGAGAGAATTTTAAAAGCTTCAAGAGAATTTCAACAATTTTGAGAGGGATTTGAAAAGTTTCAATGGGAATGGGAAGAATTGGGACAAAAATTGGAAAATTTTTAAGGGACTTTGAAAAAATTTCAACTGGAATTTTAGCCATTTTGTTACGTGAAATTGTAAACATGTGGACATGGATTTTGAAAATTCTAGAGAGAATTTTAAAAGCTTCAACAGAATTTCAACAATTTTGAGAGGGATTTGAAAAGTTTCAATGGGAATGGGAAGAATTGGGACAAAAATTGCAAAATTTTTAAGGGACTTTGAAAAAATTTCAACTGGAATTTTAGCCATTTTTTGACGTGAAATTGTAAACATGTGGCCATGTATTTTGAAAATTCTAGAGAGAATTTTAAAAGCTTCAACAGAATTTCAACAATTTTGAGAGGGATTTGAAAAGTTTCAATGGGAATGGGAAGAATTGGGACAAAAATTGGAAAATTTTTAAGGGACTTTGAAAAAATTTCAACTGGAATTTTAGCAATTTTTTGACGTGAAATTGTAAACATGTGGACATGGATTTTGAAAATTCTAGAGAGAATTTTAAAAGCTTCAAGAGAATTTCTACAATTTTGAGAGGGATTTGAAAAGTTTCAATGGGAATGGGAAGAATTGGGACAAAAATTGGAAAATTTTTAAGGGACTTTTAAAAAATTTCAACTGGAATTTTAGCCATTTTGTTACGTGAAATTGTAAACATGTGGACATGGATTTTGAAAATTCTAGAGAGAATTTTAAAAGGTTCAACAGAATTTCAACAATTTTGAAAGGGATTTGAAAAGTTTCCATGGGAATGGGAAGAATTGGGACAAAAATTGGAAAATTTTTAAGGGACTTTGAAAAAATTTCAACTGGAATTTTAGCCATTTTTTGACGTGAAATTGTAAACATGTGGACATGGATTTTGAAAATTCTAGAGAGAATTTTAAAAGCTTCAAGAGAATTTCAACAATTTTGAGAGGGATTTGAAAAGTTTCCGTGGGAATGGGAAGAATTGGGACAAAAATTGGAAAATTTTTAAGGGACTTTGAAAAAATTTGAACTGGAATTTTAGCAATATTTTTATGAGAAATTGTAAACATGTGGCCATGGATTTTGAAAATTCTAGAGAGAATTTTAAAAGCTTCAAGAGAATTTCAACAATTTTGAGAGGGATTTGAAAAGTTTCAATGGGAATGGGAAGAATTGGGACAAAAATTGGAAAATTTTGAAGGGACTTTGAAAAAATTTCAAATGGAATTTTAGCAATTTTTTAATGTGAAATTGTAAACATGTGGCCATGGATTTTGAAAATTCTAGAGAGAATTTTAAAAGCTTCAACAGAATTTCTACAATTTTGAGAGGGATTTGAAAAGTTTCAATGGGAATGGGAAGAATTGGGACAAAAATTGGAAAATTTTTAAGGGACTTTGAAAAAATTTCAACTGGAATTTTAGCCATTTTGTTACGTGAAATTGTAAACATGTGGACATGGATTATGAAAATTCTAGAGAGAATTTTAAAAGCTTCTAGAGAATTTCAACAATTTTGAGAGGGATTTGAAAAGTTTCAATGGGAATGGGAAGAATTGGGACAAAAATTGGAAAATTTTTAAGGGACTTTGAAAAAATTTCAACTGGAATTTTAGCCATTTTTTTACGTGAAATTGTAAACATGTGGACATGGATTATGAAAATTCTAGAGAGAATTTTAAAAGCTTCAACAGAATTTCAACAATTTTGAGAGGGATTTGAAAAGTTTCAATGGGAATGGGAAGAATTGGGACAAAAATTGGAAAATTTTTAAGGGACTTTGAAAAAATTTCAACTGGAATTTTAGCAATTTTTTTATGTGAAATTGTAAACATGTGGACATGGATTTTGAAAATTCTAGAGAGAATTTTAAAAGCTTCAAGAGAATTTCAACAATTTTGAGAGGGATTTGAAAAGTTTCCATGGGAATGGGAAGAATTGGGACAAAAATTGGAAAATTTTGAAGGGACTTTGAAAAAATTTGAACTGGAATTTTAGCAATATTTTTATGAGAAATTGTGAACATGTGGACATGGATTTTGAAAATTCTAGAGAAAATTTTAAAAGCTTCAAGAGAATTTCAACAATTTTGAGAGGGATTTGAAAAGTTTCAATGGGAATGGGAAGAATTGGGACAAATATTGGAAAATTTTTAAGGGACTTTGAAAAAATTCAACTGGAATTTTAGCAATTTTTTATGTGAAATTGTAAACATGTGGACATGGATTTTGAAAATTCTAGAGAGAATTTTAAAAGCTTCAACAGAATTTCAACAATTTTGAGAGGGATTTGAAAAATTTCAATGGGAATGGGAAGAATTGGGACAAAAATTGGAAAATTTTTAAGGGACTTTGAAAAAATTTCAACTGGAATTTTAGCAATTTTTTTATGAGAAATTGTAAACATGTGGCCATGGATTTTGAAAATTCTAGAGAGAATATTAAAAGCTTCAACAGAATTTCAACAATTTTGAGAGGGATTTGAAAAGTTTCAATGGGAATGGGAAGAATTGGGACAAAAATTGGAAAATTTTTCAGGGACTTTGAAAAAATTTCAACTGGAATTTTAGCCATTTTTTTATGTGATATTGTAAACATGTGGACATGGATTTTGAAAATTCTAGAGAGAATTTTAAAAGCTTCAACAGAATTTCAACAATTTTGAGAGGGATTTGAAAAGTTTCAATGGGAATGGGAAGAATTGGGACAAAAATTGGAAAATTTTGAAGGGACTTTGAAAAAATTCAACTGGAATTTTAGCAATTTTTTATGTGAAATTGTAAACATGTGGACATGGATTTTGAAAATTCTAGAGAGAATTTTAAAAGCTTCAACAGAATTTCAACAATTTTGAGAGGGATTTGAAAAATTTCAATGGGAATGGGAAGAATTGGGACAAAAATTGGAAAATTTTTAAGGGACTTTTAAAAAATTTCAACTGGAATTTTAGCAATTTTTTTATCTGAAATTGTAAACATGTGGCCATGGATTTTGAAAATTCTAGAGAGAATTTTAAAAGCTTCAAGAGAATTTCAACAATTTTGAGAGGGATTTGAAAAGTTTCAATGGGAATGGGAAGAATTGGGACAAAAATTGGAAAATTTTTCAGGGACTTTGAAAAAATTTCAACTGGAATTTTAGCCATTTTTTTATGTGATATTGTAAACATGTGGCCATGGATTTTGAAAATTCTAGAGAGAATTTTAAAAGCTTCAACAGAATTTCAACAATTTTGAGAGGGATTTGAAACGTTTCAATGGGAATGGGAAGAATTGGGACAAAAATTGGAAAATTTTGAAGGGACTTTGAAAAAATTTGAACTGGAATTTTAGCAATATTTTTATGAGAAATTGTGAACATGTGGACATGGATTTTGAAAATTCTAGAGAAAATTTTAAAAGCTTCAAGAGAATTTCAACAATTTTGAGAGGGATTTGAAAAGTTTCCATGGGAATGGGAAGAATTGGGACAAATATTGGAAAATTTTTAAGGGACTTTGAAAAAATTCAACTGGAATTTTAGCAATTTTTTATGTGAAATTGTAAACATGTGGACATGGATTTTGAAAATTCTAGAGAGAATTTTAAAAGCTTCAACAGAATTTCAACAATTTTGAGAGGGATTTGAAAAATTTCAATGGGAATGGGAAGAATTGGGACAAAAATTGGAAAATTTTTAAGGGACTTTTAAAAAATTTCAACTGGAATTTTAGCAATTTTTTTATCTGAAATTGTAAACATGTGGCCATGGATTTTGAAAATTCTAGAGAGAATTTTAAAAGCTTCAAGAGAATTTCAACAATTTTGAGAGGGATTTGAAAAGTTTCAATGGGAATGGGAAGAATTGGGACAAAAATTGGAAAATTTTTCAGGGACTTTGAAAAAATTTCAACTGGAATTTTAGCCATTTTTTTATGTGATATTGTAAACATGTGGCCATGGATTTTGAAAATTCTAGAGAGAATTTTAAAAGCTTCAACAGAATTTCAACAATTTTGAGAGGGATTTGAAACGTTTCAATGGGAATGGGAAGAATTGGGACAAAAATTGGAAAATTTTGAAGGGACTTTGAAAAAATTTCAAATGGAATTTTAGCAATTTTTTAATGTGAAATTGTAAACATGTGGCCATGGATTTTGAAAATTCTAGAGAGAATTTTAAAAGCTTCAACAGAATTTTAACAATTTTGAGAGGGATTTGAAAAGTTTCAATGGGAATGGGAAGAATTGGGACAAAAATTGGAAAATTTTTAAGGGACTTTGAAAAAATTTCAACTGGAATTTTAGCCATTTTGTTACGTGAAATTGTAAACATGTGGACATGGATTATGAAAATTCTAGAGAGAATTTTAAAAGCTTCTAGAGAATTTCAACAATTTTGAGAGGGATTTGAAAAGTTTCAATGGGAATGGGAAGAATTGGGACAAAAATTGGAAAATTTTTAAGGGACTTTGAAAAAATTTCAACTGGAATTTTAGCCATTTTTTTACGTGAAATTGTAAACATGTGGACATGGATTATGAAAATTCTAGAGAGAATTTTAAAAGCTTCAACAGAATTTCAACAATTTTGAGAGGGATTTGAAAAGTTTCAATGGGAATGGGAAGAATTGGGACAAAAATTGGAAAATTTTTAAGGGACTTTGAAAAAATTTCAACTGGAATTTTAGCAATTTTTTTATGTGAAATTGTAAACATGTGGACATGGATTTTGAAAATTCTAGAGAGAATTTTAAAAGCTTCAAGAGAATTTCAACAATTTTGAGAGGGATTTGAAAAGTTTCAATGGGAATGGGAAGAATTGGGACAAAAATTGGAAAATTTTGAAGGGACTTTGAAAAAATTTGAACTGGAATTTTAGCAATATTTTTATGAGAAATTGTGAACATGTGGACATGGATTTTGAAAATTCTAGAGAAAATTTTAAAAGCTTCAAGAGAATTTCAACAATTTTGAGAGGGATTTGAAAAGTTTCAATGGGAATGGGAAGAATTGGGACAAATATTGGAAAATTTTTAAGGGACTTTGAAAAAATTCAACTGGAATTTTAGCAATTTTTTATGTGAAATTGTAAACATGTGGACATGGATTTTGAAAATTCTAGAGAGAATTTTAAAAGCTTCAAGAGAATTTCAACAATTTTGAGAGGGATTTGAAAAGTTTCAATGGGAATGGGAAGAATTGGGACAAAAATTGGAAAATTTTTAAGGGACTTTGAAAAAATTTCGACTGGAATTTTAGCAATTTTTTTATGAGAAATTGTAAACATGTGGCCATGGATTTTGAAAATTCTAGAGAGAATTTTAAAAGCTTCAAGAGAATTTCAACAATTTTGAGAGGGATTTGAAAAGTTTCAATGGGAATGGGAAGAATTGGGACAAAAATTGGAAAATTTTTCAGGGACTTTGAAAAAATTTCAACTGGAATTTTAGCCATTTTTTTATGTGATATTGTAAACATGTGGACATGGATTTTGAAAATTCTAGAGAGAATTTTAAAAGCTTCAACAGAATTTCAACAATTTTGAGAGGGATTTGAAAAGTTTCAATGGGAATGGGAAGAATTGGGACAAAAATTGGAAAATTTTGAAGGGACTTTGAAAAAATTCAACTGGAATTTTAGCAATTTTTTATGTGAAATTGTAAACATGTGGACATGGATTTTGAAAATTCTAGAGAGAATTTTAAAAGCTTCAACAGAATTTCAACAATTTTGAGAGGGATTTGAAAAATTTCAATGGGAATGGGAAGAATTGGGACAAAAATTGGAAAATTTTGAAGGGACTTTTAAAAAATTTCAACTGGAATTTTAGCAATTTTTTTATCTGAAATTGTAAACATGTGGCCATGGATTTTGAAAATTCTAGAGAGAATTTTAAAAGCTTCAAGAGAATTTCAACAATTTTGAGAGGGATTTGAAAAGTTTCAATGGGAATGGGAAGAATTGGGACAAAAATTGGAAAATTTTTCAGGGACTTTGAAAAAATTTCAACTGGAATTTTAGCCATTTTTTTATGTGATATTGTAAACATGTGGCCATGGATTTTGAAAATTCTAGAGAGAATTTTAAAAGCTTCAACAGAATTTCAACAATTTTGAGAGGGATTTGAAACGTTTCAATGGGAATGGGAAGAATTGGGACAAAAATTGGAAAATTTTGAAGGGACTTTGAAAAAATTTGAACTGGAATTTTAGCAATATTTTTATGAGAAATTGTGAACATGTGGACATGGATTTTGAAAATTCTAGAGAAAATTTTAAAAGCTTCAAGAGAATTTCAACAATTTTGAGAGGGATTTGAAAAGTTTCAATGGGAATGGGAAGAATTGGGACAAATATTGGAAAATTTTTAAGGGACTTTGAAAAAATTCAACTGGAATTTTAGCAATTTTTTATGTGAAATTGTAAACATGTGGACATGGATTTTGAAAATTCTAGAGAGAATTTTAAAAGCTTCAACAGAATTTCAACAATTTTGAGAGGGATTTGAAAAATTTCAATGGGAATGGGAAGAATTGGGACAAAAATTGGAAAATTTTTCAGGGACTTTGAAAAAATTTCAACTGGAATTTTAGCCATTTTTTTATGTGATATTGTAAACATGTGGACATGGATTTTGAAAATTCTAGAGAGAATTTTAAAAGCTTCAACAGAATTTCAACAATTTTGAGAGGGATTTGAAACGTTTCAATGGGAATGGGAAGAATTGGGACAAAAATTGGAAAATTTTGAAGGGACTTTGAAAAAATTTCAACTGTAATTTCAGCAATTTTTTGACGTGAAATTGTAAACATGTGGCCATGGATTTTGAAAATTCTAGAGAGAATTTAAAAGCTTCAACAGAATTTCAACAATTTTGAGAGGGATTTGAAAAGTTTCCATGGGAATGGGAAGAGTTGGGACAAAAATTGGAAAATTTTTAAGGGACTTTGAAAAAATTTCAACTGGAATTTTAGCAATTTTTTGACGTGAAATTGTAAACATGTGGCCATGGATTTTGAAAATTCTAGAGAGAATTTTAAAAGCTTCAAGAGAATTTCAACAATTTTGAGAGGGATTTGAAAAGTTTCAATGGGAATGGGAAGAATTGGGACAAAAATTGGAAAATTTTTAAGGGACTTTGAAAAAATTTCAACTGGAATTTTAGCAATTTTTTGACGTGAAATTGTAAACATGATGAAGTGGATTTTGAAAATTCTAGAGAGAATTTTAAAAGCTTCAACAGAATTTCAACAATTTTGAGAGGGATTTGAAATGTTTCCATGGGAATGGGAAGAATTGGGACAAAAATTGGAAAATTTTTAAGGGACTTTGAAAAAATTTCAACTGGAATTTTAGCCATTTTTTGACGTGAAATTGTAAACATGTGGACATGGATTTTGACAATTCTAGAGAGAATTTAAAAAGCTTTAACAGAATTTCAACAATTTTGAGAGGGATTTGAAAAGTTTCAATGGGAATGGGAAGAATTGGGACAAAAATTGGAAAATTTTTAAGGGACTTTGAAAAAATTTCAACTGGAATTTTAGCAATTTTTTGACGTGAAATTGTAAACATGTGGACATGGATTTTGAAAATTCTAGAGAGAATTTTAAAAGCTTCAAGAGAATTTCAACAATTTTGAGAGGCATTTGAAAAGTTTCAATGGGAATGGGAAGAATTGGGACAAAAATTGGAAAATTTTTAAGGGACTTTGAAAAAATTTCAACTGGAATTTTAGCCATTTTGTTACGTGAAATTGTAAACATGTGGCCATGGATTTTGAAAATTCTAGAGAGAATTTTAAAAGCTTCAACAGAATTTCAACAATTTTGAGAGGGATTTGAAAAGTTTCAATGGGAATGGGAAGAATTGGGACAAAAATTGGAAAATTTTTAAGGGACTTTGAAAAAATTTCAACTGGAATTTTAGCCATTTTTTGACGTGAAATTGTAAACATGTGGCCATGTATTTTGAAAATTCTAGAGAGAATTTTAAAAGCTTCAACAGAATTTCAACAATTTTGAGAGGGATTTGAAAAGTTTCAATGGGAATGGGAAGAATTGGGACAAAAATTGGAAAATTTTGAAGGGACTTTGAAAAAATTTCAACTGGAATTTTAGCCATTTTTTGACGTGAAATTGTAAACATGTGGACATGGATTTTGAAAATTCTAGAGAGAATTTAAAAAGCTTTAACAGAATTTTAACAATTTTGAGAGGGATTTGAAAAGTTTCAATGGGAATGGGAAGAATTGGGACAAAAATTGGAAAATTTTTAAGGGACTTTGAAAAAATTTCAACTGGAATTTTAGCCATTTTTTGACGTGAAATTGTAAACATGTGGACATGGATTTTGAAAATTCTAGAGAGAATTTTAAAAGCTTCAAGAGAATTTCAACAATTTTGAGAGGGATTTGAAAAGTTTCAATGGGAATGGGAAGAATTGGGACAAAAATTGGAAAATTTTTAAGGGACTTTGAAAAAATTTCAACTGGAATTTTAGCAATATTTTTATGAGAAATTGTAAACATGTGGCCATGGATTTTGAAAATTCTAGAGAGAATTTTAAAAGCTTCAACAGAATTTCAACAATTTTGAGAGGGATTTGAAAAGTTTCAATGGGAATGGGAAGAATTGGGACAAAAATTGGAAAATTTTGAAGGGACTTTGAAAAAATTTCAACTGGAATTTTAGCAATTTTTTGACGTGAAATTGTAAACATGTAAACATGGATTTTGAAAATTCTAGAGAGAATTTTAAAAGTTTCAACAGAATTTCAACAATTTTGAAAGGGATTTGAAAAGTTTCAATGGGAATGGGAAGAATTGGGACAAAAATTGGAAAATTTTTAAGGGACTTTGAAAAAATTTCAACTGGAATTTTAGCAATTTTTTTATGTGAAATTGTAAACATGTGGACATGGATTTTGAAAATTCTAGAGAGAATTTTAAAAGCTTCAACAGAATTTCAACAATTTTGAGAGGGATTTGAAAAATTTCAATGGGAATGGGAAGAATTGGGACAAAAATTGGAAAATTTTTAAGGGACTTTGAAAAAATTTCAACTGGAATTTTAGCCATTTTTTTACGTGAAATTGTAAACATGTGGACATGGATTATGAAAATTCTAGAGAGAATTTTAAAAGCTTCAACAGGATTACAACAATTTTGAGAGGGATTTGAAAAGTTTCAATGGGAATGGGAAGAATTGGGACAAAAATTGGAAAATTTTTAAGGGACTTTGAAAAAATTTCAACTGGAATTTTAGCAATTTTTTGACGTGAAATTGTAAACATGTGGCCATGGATTTTGAAAATTCTAGAGAGAATTTTAAAAGCTTCAAGAGAATTTCAACAATTTTGAGAGGGATTTGAAAAGTTTCAATGGGAATGGGAAGAATTGGGACAAAAATTGGAAAATTTTGAAGGGACTTTGAAAAAATTTGAACTGGAATTTTAGCAATATTTTTATGAGAAATTGTGAACATGTGGACATGGATTTTGAAAATTCTAGAGAGAATTTTAAAAGCTTCAACAGAATTTCAACAATTTTGAGAGGGATTTGAAAAGTTTCAATGGGAATGGGAAGAATTGGGACAAAAATTGGAAAATTTTTAAGGGACTTTGAAAAAATTTCAACTGGAATTTTAGCCATTTTTTGACGTGAAATTGTAAACATGTGGACATGGATTTTGAAAATTCTAGAGAGAATTTTAAAAGCTTCAACAGAATTTCAACAATTTTGAGAGGGATTTGAAAAGTTTCAATGGGAATGGGAAGAATTGGGACAAAAATTGGAAAATTTTTAAGGGACTTTTAAAAAATTTAAACTGGAATTTTAGCAATTTTTTTATCTGAAATTGTAAACATGTGGCCATGGATTTTGAAAATTCTAGAGAGAATTTTAAAAGCTTCAAGAGAATTTCAACAATTTTGAGAGGGATTTGAAAAGTTTCAATGGGAATGGGAAGAATTGGGACAAAAATTGGAAAATTTTTCAGGGACTTTGAAAAAATTTCAACTGGAATTTTAGCCATTTTTTAATGTGAAATTGTAAACATGTGGCCATGGATTTTGAAAATTCTAGAGAGAATTTAAAAGCTTCAAGAGAATTTCAACAATTTTGAGAGGGATTTGAAAAGTTTCCATGGGAATGGGAAGAGTTGGGACAAAAATTGGAAAATTTTTAAGGGACTTTGAAAAAATTTCAACTGGAATTTTAGCCATTTTTTGACGTGAAATTGTAAACATGTGGCCATGGATTTTGAAAATTCTAGAGAGAATTTTAAAAGCTTCAACAGAATTTCAACAATTTTGAAAGGGATTTGAAAAGTTTCAATGGGAATGGGAAGAATTGGGACAAAAATTGGAAAATTTTTAAGGGACTTTGAAAAAATTCAACTGGAATTTTAGCAATTTTTTTATGTGAAATTGTAAACATGTGGACATGGATTTTGACAATTCTAGAGAGAATTTTAAAAGCTTCAACAGAATTTCAACAATTTTGAGAGGGATTTGAAAAATTTCAATGGGAATGGGAAGAACTGGGACAAAAATTGGAAAATTTTTAAGGGACTTTTAAAAAATTTAAACTGGAATTTTAGCAATTTTTTTATCTGAAATTGTAAACATGTGGCCATGGATTTTGAAAATTCTAGAGAGAATTTTAAAAGCTTCAACAGAATTTCAACAATTTTGAGAGGGATTTGAAAAGTTTCAATGGGAATGGGAAGAATTGGGACAAAAATTGGAAAATTTTGAAGGGACTTTGAAAAAATTTCAACTGGAATTTTAGCCATTTTTTATGTGATATTGTAAACATGTGGCCATGGATTTTGAAAATTCTAGAGAGAATTTTAAAAGCTTCAACAGAATTTCAACAATTTTGAGAGGGATTTGAAAAGTTTCAATGGGAATGGGAAGAATTGGGACAAAAATTGGAAAATTTTTAAGGGACTTTGAAAAAATTTCAACTGGAATTATAGCCATTTTTTGACGTGAAATTGTAAACATGTGGACATGGATTTTGAAAATTCTAGAGAGAATTTTAAAAGCTTCAACAGAATTTCAACAATTTTGAGAGGGATTTGAAAAGTTTAATGGGAATGGGAAGAATTGGGACAAAAATATGAAAATTTTTAAGGGACTTTTAAAAAATTTAAACTGGAATTTTAGCAATTTTTTTATCTGAAATTGTAAACATGTGGCCATGGATTTTGAAAATTCTAGAGAGAATTTTAAAAGCTTCAAGAGAATTTCAACAATTTTGAGAGGGATTTGAAAAGTTTCAATGGGAATGGGAAGAATTGGGACAAAAATTGGAAAATTTTTCAGGGACTTTGAAAAAATTTCAACTGGAATTTTAGCCATTTTTTAATGTGAAATTGTAAACATGTGGCCATGGATTTTGAAAATTCTAGAGAGAATTTAAAAGCTTCAAGAGAATTTCAACAATTTTGAGAGGGATTTGAAAAGTTTCCATGGGAATGGGAAGAGTTGGGACAAAAATTGGAAAATTTTTAAGGGACTTTGAAAAAATTTCAACTGGAATTTTAGCAATTTTTTGACGTGAAATTGTAAACATGTGGCCATGGATTTTGAAAATTCTAGAGAGAATTTTAAAAGCTTCAACAGAATTTCAACAATTTTGAAAGGGATTTGAAAAGTTTCAATGGGAATGGGAAGAATTGGGACAAAAATTGGAAAATTTTTAAGGGACTTTGAAAAAATTCAACTGGAATTTTAGCAATTTTTTTATGTGAAATTGTAAACATGTGGACATGGATTTTGACAATTCTAGAGAGAATTTTAAAAGCTTCAACAGAATTTCAACAATTTTGAGAGGGATTTGAAAATTTCAATGGGAATGGGAAGAACTGGGACAAAAATTGGAAAATTTTTAAGGGACTTTTAAAAAATTTAAACTGGAATTTTAGCAATTTTTTTATCTGAAATTGTAAACATGTGGCCATGGATTTTGAAAATTCTAGAGAGAATTTTAAAAGCTTCAACAGAATTTCAACAATTTTGAGAGGGATTTGAAAAGTTTCAATGGGAATGGGAAGAATTGGGACAAAAATTGGAAAATTTTTAAGGGACTTTGAAAAATTTCAACTGGAATTTTAGCCATTTTTTATGTGATATTGTAAACATGTGGCCATGGATTTTGAAAATTCTAGAGAGAATTTTAAAAGCTTCAACAGAATTTCAACAATTTTGAGAGGGATTTGAAACGTTTCAATGGGAATGGGAAGAATTGGGACAAAAATTGGAAAATTTTTAAGGGACTTTGAAAAAATTTCAACTGGAATTTTAGCAATTTTTTGATGTGAAATTGTAAACATGTGGCCATGGATTTTGAAAATTCTAGAGAGAATTTTAAAAGCTTCAAGAGAATTTCAACAATTTTGAGAGGGATTTGAAAAGTTTCAATGGGAATGGGAAGAATTGGGGCAAAAATTGGAAAATTTTTAAGGGACTTTGAAAAAATTTCAACTGGAATTTTAGCAATTTTTTGACATGAAATTGTAAACATGTGGCCATGGATTTTGAAAATTCTAGAGAGAATTTTAAAAGCTTCAAGAGAATTTCAACAATTTTGAGAGGGATTTGAAAAGTTTCAATGGGAATGGGAAGAATTGGGACAAAAATTGGAAAATTTTTAAGGGACTTTGAAAAAATTTGAACTGGAATTTTAGCAATTTTTTGACGTGAAATTGTAAACATGTGGACATGGATTTTGAAAATTCTAGAGAGAATTTTAAAAGCTTTAACAGAATTTCAACAATTTTGAGAGGGATTTGAAAAGTTTCAATGGGAATGGGAAGAATTGGGACAAAAATTGGAGAATTTTTAAGGGACTTTGAAAAAATTTCAACTGGAATTTTAGCAATTTTTTGACGTGAAATTGTAAACATTTGGCCATGGATTTTGAAAATTCTAGAGAGAATTTTAAAAGCTTCAAGAGAATTTCAACAATTTTGAGAGGGATTTGAAAAGTTTCAATGGGAATGGGAAGAATTGGGACAAAAATTGGAAAATTTTGAAGGGACTTTGAAAAAATTTCAACTGGAATTTTAGCCATTTTGTTACGTGAAATTGTAAACATGTGGACATGGATTTTGAAAATTCTAGAGAGAATTTTAAAAGCTTCAACAGAATTTCAACAATTTTGAGAGGGATTTGAAAAGTTTCAATGGGAATGGGAAGAATTGGGACAAAAATTGGAAAATTTTTAAGGGACTTTGAAAAAATTTCAACTGGAATTTTAGCAATTTTTTGACGTGAAATTGTAAACATGTGGACATGGATTTTGAAAATTCTAGAGAGAATTTTAAAAGCTTCAAGAGAATTTCAACAATTTTGAGAGGGATTTGAAAAGTTTCAATGGGAATGGGAAGAATTGGGACAAAAATTGGAAAATTTTTAAGGGACTTTGAAAAAATTTCAACTGGAATTTTAGCAATTTTTTGACGTGAAATTGTAAACATGATGAAGTGGATTTTGAAAATTCTAGAGAGAATTTTAAAAGCTTCAACAGAATTTCAACAATTTTGAGAGGGATTTGAAATGTTTCCATGGGAATGGGAAGAATTGGGACAAAAATTGGAAAATTTTTAAGGGACTTTGAAAAAATTTCAACTGGAATTTTAGCCATTTTTTGACGTGAAATTGTAAACATGTGGACATGGATTTTGACAATTCTAGAGAGAATTTAAAAAGCTTTAACAGAATTTCAACAATTTTGAGAGGGATTTGAAAAGTTTCAATGGGAATGGGAAGAATTGGGACAAAAATTGGAAAATTTTTAAGGGACTTTGAAAAAATTTCAACTGGAATTTTAGCATTTTTTTATGTGAAATTGTAAACATGTGGACATGGATTTTGAAAATTCTAGAGAGAATTTTAAAAGCTTCAAGAGAATTTCAACAATTTTGAGAGGCATTTGAAAAGTTTCAATGGGAATGGGAAGAATTGGGACAAAAATTGGAAAATTTTTAAGGGACTTTGAAAAATTTCAACTGGAATTTTAGCCATTTTGTTACGTGAAATTGTAAACATGTGGACATGGATTTTGAAAATTCTAGAGAGAATTTTAAAAGCTTCAACAGAATTTCAACAATTTTGAGAGGGATTTGAAAAGTTTCAATGGGAATGGGAAGAATTGGGACAAAAATTGGAACATTTTTAAGGGACTTTGAAAAAATTTCAACTGGAATTTTAGCCATTTTTTGACGTGAAATTGTAAACATGTGGCCATGTATTTTGAAAATTCTAGAGAGAATTTTAAAAGCTTCAACAGAATTTCAACAATTTTGAGAGGGATTTGAAAAGTTTCAATGGGAATGGGAAGAATTGGGACAAAAATTGGAAAATTTTTAAGGGACTTTGAAAAAATTTCAACTGGAATTTTAGCCATTTTTTGACGTGAAATTGTAAACATGTGGACATGGATTTTGAAAATTCTAGAGAGAATTTAAAAAGCTTTAACAGAATTTTAACAATTTTGAGAGGGATTTGAAAAGTTTCAATGGGAATGGGAAGAATTGGGACAAAAATTGGAAAATTTTTAAGGGACTTTGAAAAAATTTCAACTGGAATTTTAGCCATTTTTTGACGTGAAATTGTAAACATGTGGACATGGATTTTGAAAATTCTAGAGAGAATTTTAAAAGCTTCAAGAGAATTTCAACAATTTTGAGAGGCATTTGAAAAGTTTCAATGGGAATGGGAAGAATTGGGACAAAAATTGGAAAATTTTTAAGGGACTTTGAAAAAATTTCAACTGGAATCTTAGCAATATTTTTATGAGAAATTGTAAACATGTGGCCATGGATTTTGAAAATTCTAGAGAGAATTTTAAAAGCTTCAACAGAATTTCAACAATTTTGAGAGGGATTTGAAAAGTTTCAATGGGAATGGGAAGAATTGGGACAAAAATTGCGAAAATTCCGGATTTGAAATTTAAAATTTCAACTGGAATTTTAGCAATTTTTTGACGTGAAATTGTAAACATGTAAACATGGATTTTGAAAATTCTAGAGAGAATTTTAAAAGTTTCAACAGAATTTCAACAATTTTGAAGGGATTTGAAAAGTTTCAATGGGAATGGGAAGAATTGGGACAAAAATTGGAAAATTTTTAAGGGACTTTGAAAAAATTTCAACTGGAATTTTAGCAATTTTTTATGTGAAATTGTAAACATGTGGACATGGATTTTGAAAATTCTAGAGAGAATTTTAAAAGCTTCAACAGAATTTCAACAATTTTGAGAGGGATTTGAAAAGTTTCAATGGGAATGGGAAGAATTGGGACAAAAATTGGAAAATTTTTAAGGGACTTTGAAAAAATTTCAACTGGAATTTTAGCCATTTTTTTACGTGAAATTGTAAACATGTGGACATGGATTATGAAAATTCTAGAGAGAATTTAAAAGCTTCAACAGAATTACAACAATTTTGAGAGGGATTTGAAAAGTTTCAATGGGAATGGGAAAGAATTGGGACAAAAATTGGAAAATTTTTAAGGGACTTTGAAAAAATTTCAACTGGAATTTTAGCCATTTTTTGACGTGAAATTGTAAACATGTGGACATGGATTTTGAAAATTCTAGAGAGAATTTTAAAAGCTTCAAGAGAATTTCAACAATTTTGAGAGGGATTTGAAAAGTTTCAATGGGAATGGGAAGAATTGGGACAAAAATTGGAAAATTTTGAAGGGACTTTGAAAAAATTTGAACTGGAATTTTAGCAATATTTTTATGAGAAATTGTGAACATGTGGACATGGATTTTGAAAATTCTAGAGAGAATTTTAAAAGCTTCAACAGAATTTCAACAATTTTGAGAGGGATTTGAAAAGTTTCAATGGGAATGGGAAGAATTGGGACAAAAATTGGAAAATTTTTAAGGGACTTTGAAAAAATTTCAACTGGAATTTTAGCCATTTTTGACGTGAAATTGTAAACATGTGGACATGGATTTTGAAAATTCTAGAGAGAATTTTAAAGCTTCAACAGAATTTCAACAATTTTGAGAGGGATTTGAAAAGTTTCAATGGGAATGGGAAGAATTGGGACAAAAATTGGAAAATTTTTAAGGGACTTTTAAAAAATTTAAACTGGAATTTTAGCAATTTTTTTATCTGAAATTGTAAACATGTGGCCATGGATTTTGAAAATTCTAGAGAGAATTTTAAAAGCTTCAAGAGAATTTCAACAATTTTGAGAGGGATTTGAAAAGTTTCAATGGGAATGGGAAGAATTGGGACAAAAATTGGAAAATTTTTCAGGGACTTTGAAAAAATTTCAACTGGAATTTTAGCCATTTTTTAATGTGAAATTGTAAACATGTGGCCATGGATTTTGAAAATTCTAGAGAGAATTTAAAAGCTTCAAGAGAATTTCAACAATTTTGAGAGGGATTTGAAAAGTTTCCATGGGAATGGGAAGAGTTGGGACAAAAATTGGAAAATTTTTAAGGGACTTTGAAAAAATTTCAACTGGAATTTTAGCAATTTTTTGACGTGAAATTGTAAACATGTGGCCATGGATTTTGAAAATTCTAGAGAGAATTTTAAAAGCTTCAACAGAATTTCAACAATTTTGAAAGGGATTTGAAAAGTTTCAATGGGAATGGGAAGAATTGGGACAAAAATTGGAAAATTTTTAAGGGACTTTGAAAAAATTCAACTGGAATTTTAGCAATTTTTTTATGTGAAATTGTAAACATGTGGACATGGATTTTGACAATTCTAGAGAGAATTTTAAAAGCTTCAACAGAATTTCAACAATTTTGAGAGGGATTTGAAAAATTTCAATGGGAATGGGAAGAACTGGGACAAAAATTGGAAAATTTTTAAGGGACTTTTAAAAAATTTAAACTGGAATTTTAGCAATTTTTTTATCTGAAATTGTAAACATGTGGCCACGGATTTTGAAAATTCTAGAGAGAATTTTAAAAGCTTCAACAGAATTTCAACAATTTTGAGAGGGATTTGAAAAGTTTCAATGGGAATGGGAAGAATTGGGACAAAAATTGGAAAATTTTGAAGGGACTTTGAAAAAATTTCAACTGGAATTTTAGCCATTTTTTATGTGATATTGTAAACATGTGGCCATGGATTTTGAAAATTCTAGAGAGAATTTTAAAAGCTTCAACAGAATTTCAACAATTTTGAGAGGGATTTGAAACGTTTCAATGGGAATGGGAAGAATTGGGACAAAAATTGGAAAATTTTTAAGGGACTTTGAAAAAATTTCAACTGGAATTTTAGCCATTTTTTGACGTGAAATTGTAAACATGTGGCCATGGATTTTGAAAATTCTAGAGAGAATTTTAAAAGCTTCAACAGAATTTCAACAATTTTGAGAGGGATTTGAAAAGTTTCAATGGGAATGGGAAGAATTGGGACAAAAATTGGAAAATTTTTAAGGGACTTTTAAAAAATTTAAACTGGAATTTTAGCAGTTTTTTTATTTGAAATTGTAAACATGTGGCCATGGATTTTGAAAATTCTAGAGAGAATTTTAAAAGCTTCAAGAGAATTTCAACAATTTTGAGAGGGATTTGAAAAGTTTCAATGGGAATGGGAAGAATTGGGACAAAAATTGGAAAATTTTTCAGGGACTTTGAAAAAATTTCAACTGGAATTTTAGCCATTTTTTAATGTGAAATTGTAAACATGTGGCCATGGATTTTGAAAATTCTAGAGAGAATTTAAAAGCTTCAAGAGAATTTCAACAATTTTGAGAGGGATTTGAAAAGTTTCCATGGGAATGGGAAGAGTTGGGACAAAAATTGGAAAATTTTTCAGGGACTTTGAAAAAATTTCAACTGGCATTTTAGCCATTTTTTGACGTGAAATTGTAAACATGTGGACATGGATTTTGAAAATTCTAGAGAGAATTTTAAAAGCTTCAACAGAATTTCAACAATTTTGAAAGGGATTTGAAAAGTTTCAATGGGAATGGGAAGAATTGGGACAAAAATTGGAAAATTTTTAAGGGACTTTGAAAAAATTCAACTGGAATTTTAGCAATTTTTTTATGTGAAATTGTAAACATGTGGACATGGATTTTGACAATTCTAGAGAGAATTTTAAAAGCTTCAACAGAATTTCAACAATTTTGAGAGGGATTTGAAAAATTTCAATGGGAATGGGAAGAACTGGGACAAAAATTGGAAAATTTTTAAGGGACTTTTAAAAAATTTAAACTGGAATTTTAGCAATTTTTTTATCTGAAATTGTAAACATGTGGCCATGGATTTTGAAAATTCTAGAGAGAATTTTAAAAGCTTCAACAGAATTTCAACAATTTTGAGAGGGATTTGAAAAGTTTCAATGGGAATGGGAAGAATTGGGACAAAAATTGGAAAATTTTTAAGGGACTTTGAAAAAATTTCAACTGGAATTTTAGCCATTTTTTATGTGATATTGTAAACATGTGGCCATGGATTTTGAAAATTCTAGAGAGAATTTTAAAAGCTTCAACAGAATTTCAACAATTTTGAGAGGGATTTGAAACGTTTCAATGGGAATGGGAAGAATTGGGACAAAAATTGGAAAATTTTTAAGGGACTTTGAAAAAATTTCAACTGTAATTTCAGCAATTTTTTAATGTGAAATTGTAAACATGTGGCCATGGATTTTGAAAATTCTAGAGAGAATTTAAAAGCTTCAACAGAATTTCAACAATTTTGAGAGGGATTTGAAAAGTTTCCATGGGAATGGGAAGAGTTGGGACAAAAATTGGAAAATTTTTAAGGGACTTTGAAAAAATTTCAACTGGAATTTTAGCAATTTTTTGATGTGAAATTGTAAACATGTGGCCATGGATTTTGAAAATTCTAGAGAGAATTTTAAAAGCTTCAAGAGAATTTCAACAATTTTGAGAGGGATTTGAAAAGTTTCAATGGGAATGGGAAGAATTGGGACAAAAATTGGAAAATTTTTAAGGGACTTTGAAAAAATTTCAACTGGAATTTTAGCAATTTTTTGACATGAAATTGTAAACATGTGGCCATGGATTTTGACAATTCTAGAGAGAATTTTAAAAGCTTCAAGAGAATTTCAACAATTTTGAGAGGGATTTGAAAAGTTTCAATGGGAATGGGAAGAATTGGGACAAAAATTGCAAAATTTTTAAGGGACTTTGAAAAAATTTGAACTGGAATTTTAGCAATTTTTTGACGTGAAATTGTAAACATGTGGACATGGATTTTGAAAATTCTAGAGAGAATTTAAAAAGCTTTAACAGAATTTCAACAATTTTGAGAGGGATTTGAAAAGTTTCAATGGGAATGGGAAGAATTGGGACAAAAATTGGAGAATTTTTAAGGGACTTTGAAAAAATTTCAACTGGAATTTTAGCAATTTTTTGACGTGAAATTGTAAACATGTGGCCATGGATTTTGAAAATTCTAGAGAGAATTTTAAAAGCTTCAACAGAATTTCAACAATTTTGAGAGGGATTTGAAAAGTTTCAATGGGAATGGGAAGAATTGGGACAAAAATTGGAAAATTTTGAAGGGACTTTGAAAAAATTTCAACTGGAATTTTAGCCATTTTGTTACGTGAAATTGTAAACATGTGGACATGGATTTTGAAAATTCTAGAGAGAATTTTAAAAGCTTCAACAGAATTTCAACAATTTTGAGAGGGATTTGAAAAGTTTCAATGGGAATGGGAAGAATTGGGACAAAAATTGGAAAATTTTTAAGGGACTTTGAAAAAATTTCAACTGGAATTTTAGCCATTTTTTGACGTGAAATTGTAAACATGTGGCCATGGATTTTGAAAATTCTAGAGAGAATTTTAAAAGCTTCAAGAGAATTTCAACAATTTTGAGAGGGATTTGAAAAGTTTCAATGGGAATGGGAAGAATTGGGACAAAAATTGGAAAATTTTTAAGGGACTTTGAAAAAATTTCAACTGGAATTTTAGCCATTTTTTGACGTGAAATTGTAAACATGTGGACATGGATTTTGAAAATTCTAGAGAGAATTTAAAAAGCTTTAACAGAATTTTAAAATTTTGGAGAGGGATTTGAAAAGTTTCAATGGGAATGGGAAGAATTGGGACAAAAATTGGAAAATTTTTCAGGGACTTTGAAAAAATTTCAACTGGAATTTTAGCCATTTTTTGACGTGAAATTGTAAACATGTGGACATGGATTTTGAAAATTCTAGAGAGAATTTTAAAAGCTTCAAGAGAATTTCAACAATTTTGAGAGGGATTTGAAAAGTTTCAATGGGAATGGGAAGAATTGGGACAAAAATTGGAAAATTTTTAAGGGACTTTGAAAAAATTTTCAACTGGAATTTTAGCATTTTTTTGACGTGAAATTGTAAACATGTGGACATGGATTTTGAAAATTCTAGAGAGAATTTTAAAAGCTTCAAGAGAATTTCAACAATTTTGAGAGGGATTTGAAAAGTTTCAATGGGAATGGGAAGAATTGGGACAAAAATTGGAAAATTTTGAAGGGACTTTGAAAAAATTTCAACTGGAATTTTAGCATTTTTTTGATGTGAAATTGTAAACATGTGGACATGGATTTTGAAAATTCTAGAGAGAATTTTAAAAGTTTCAACAGAATTTCAACAATTTTGAGAGGGATTTGAAAAGTTTCAATGGGAATGGGAAGAATTGGGAAAAAAATTGCAAATTTTGAAGGGACTTTGAAAAAATTTCAACTGGAATTTTAGCCATTTTGTTACGTGAAATTGTAAACATGTGGACATGGATTTTGAAAATTCTAGAGAGAATTTTAAAAGCTTCAACAGAATTTCAACAATTTTGAGAGGGATTTGAAAAGTTTCAATGGGAATGGGAAGAATTGGGACAAAAATTGGAAAATTTTTAAGGGACTTTGAAAAAATTTCAACTGGAATTTTAGCCATTTTTTTACGTGAAATTGTAAACATGTGGACATGGATTATGAAAATTCTAGAGAGAATTTTAAAAGCTTTAACAGAATTTCAACAATTTTGAGAGGGATTTGAAAAGTTTCAATGGGAATGGGAAGAATTGGGACAAAAATTGGAAAATTTTTAAGGGACTTTGAAAAAATTTGAACTGGAATTTTAGCAATTTTTTGACGTGAAATTGTAAACATGTGGACATGGATTTTGACAATTCTAGAGAGAATTTAAAAAGCTTTAACAGAATTTCAACAATTTTGAGAGGGATTTGAAAAGTTTCAATGGGAATGGGAAGAATTGGGACAAAAATTGGAGAATTTTTAAGGGACTTTGAAAAAATTTCAACTGGAATTTTAGCAATTTTTTGACGTGAAATTGTAAACATGTGGCCATGGATTTTGAAAATTCTAGAGAGAATTTTAAAAGCTTCAAGAGAATTTCAACAATTTTGAGAGGGATTTGAAAAGTTTCAATGGGAATGGGAAGAATTGGGACAAAATTGGAAAATTTTGAAGGGACTTTGAAAAAATTTCAACTGGAATTTTAGCCATTTTGTTACGTGAAATTGTAAACATGTGGACATGGATTTTGAAAATTCTAGAGAGAATTTTAAAAGCTTCAACAGAATTTCAACAATTTTGAGAGGGATTTGAAAAGTTTCAATGGGAATGGGAAGAATTGGGACAAAAATTGGAAAATTTTTAAGGGACTTTGAAAAAATTTCAACTGGAATTTTAGCCATTTTTTGACGTGAAATTGTAAACATGTGGCCATGGATTTTGAAAATTCTAGAGAGAATTTTAAAAGCTTCAACAGAATTTCAACAATTTTGAGAGGGATTTGAAAAGTTTCAATGGGAATGGGAAGAATTGGGACAAAAATTGGAAAATTTTTAAGGGACTTTGAAAAAATTTCAACTGGAATTTTAGCCATTTTTTGACGTGAAATTGTAAACATGTGGACATGGATTTTGAAAATTCTAGAGAGAATTTAAAAAGCTTTAACAGAATTTTAACAATTTTGAGAGGGATTTGAAAAGTTTCAATGGGAATGGGAAGAATTGGGACAAAAATTGGAAAATTTTTCAGGGACTTTGAAAAATTTCAACTGGAATTTTAGCCATTTTTTGACGTGAAATTGTAAACATGTGGACATGGATTTTGAAAATTCTAGAGAGAATTTTAAAAGCTTCAAGAGAATTTCAACAATTTTGAGAGGGATTTGAAAAGTTTCAATGGGAATGGGAAGAATTGGGACAAAAATTGGAAAATTTTTAAGGGACTTTGAAAAAAATTTCAACTGGAATTTTAGCATTTTTTGACGTGAAATTGTAAACATGTGGACATGGATTTTGAAAATTCTAGAGAGAATTTTAAAAGCTTCAAGAGAATTTCAACAATTTTGAGAGGGATTTGAAAAGTTTCAATGGGAATGGGAAGAATTGGGACAAAAATTGGAAAATTTTGAAGGGACTTTGAAAAAATTTCAACTGGAATTTTAGCATTTTTTTGACGTGAAATTGTAAACATGTGGACATGGATTTTGAAAATTCTAGAGAGAATTTTAAAAGTTTCAACAGAATTTCAACAATTTTGAGAGGGATTTGAAAAGTTTCAATGGGAATGGGAAGAATTGGGACAAAAATTGGAAAATTTTTAAGGGACTTTGAAAAAATTTCAACTGGAATTTTAGCCATTTTTTGACGTGAAATTGTAAACATGTGGACATGGATTTTGAAAATTCTAGAGAGAATTTTAAAAGCTTCAACAGAATTTCAACAATTTTGAGAGGGATTTGAAAAGTTTCAATGGGAATGGGAAGAATTGGGACAAAAATTGGAAAATTTTTAAGGGACTTTGAAAAAATTTCAACTGGAATTTTAGCCATTTTTTGACGTGAAATTGTAAACATGTGGACATGGATTATGAAAATTCTAGAGAGAATTTTAAAAGCTTCAAGAGAATTTCAACAATTTTGAGAGGGATTTGAAAAGTTTCAATGGGAATGGGAAGAATTGGGACAAAAATTGGAAAATTTTTAAGGGACTTTGAAAAAATTTCAACTGGAATTTTAGCAATTTTTTTATGTGAAATTGTAAACATGTGGACATGGATTTTGAAAATTCTAGAGAGAATTTTAAAAGCTTCAAGAGAATTTCAACAATTTTGAGAGGGATTTGAAAAGTTTCAATGGGAATGGGAAGAATTGGGACAAAAATTGGAAAATTTTTAAGGGACTTTGAAAAAATTTCAACTGGAATTTTAGCAATATTTTTATTGTGAAATTGTGAACATGTGGACATGGATTTTGAAAATTCTAGAGAGAATTTTAAAAGCTTCAACAGAATTTCAACAATTTTGAGAGGGATTTGAAAAGTTTCAATGGGAATGGGAAGAATTGGGACAAAAATTGGAAAATTTTTAAGGGACTTTGAAAAAATTTCAACTGGAATTTTACCCATTTTTTGACGTGAAATTGTAAACATGTGGACATGGATTTTGAAAAATTCTAGAGAGAATTTTAAAAGTTTCAACAGAATTTCAACAATTTTGAAAGGGATTTGAAAAGTTTCAATGGGAATGGGAAGAATTGGGACAAAAATTGGAAAATTTTTAAGGGACTTTGAAAAAATTCAACTGGAATTTTAGCAATTTTTTTATGTGAAATTGTAAACATGTGGACATGGATTTTGACAATTCTAGAGAGAATTTTAAAAGCTTCAACAGAATTTCAACAATTTTGAGAGGGATTTGAAAAATTTCAATGGGAATGGGAAGAACTGGGACAAAAATTGGAAAATTTTAAGGGACTTTGAAAAAATTTCAACTGGAATTTTAGCAATTTTTTTTATCTGAAATTGTAAACATGTGGCCATGGATTTTGAAAATTCTAGAGAGAATTTTAAAAGCTTCAACAGAATTTCAACAATTTTGAGAGGGATTTGAAAAGTTTCAATGGGAATGGGAAGAATTGGGACAAAAATTGGAAAATTTTGAAGGGACTTTGAAAAAATTTCAACTGGAATTTAGCCATTTTTTATGTGATATTGTAAACATGTGGACATGGATTTTGAAAATTCTAGAGAGAATTTTAAAAGCTTCAACAGAATTTCAACAATTTTGAGAGGGATTTGAAACGTTTCAATGGGAATGGGAAGAATTGGGACAAAAATTGGAAAATTTTTAAGGGACTTTGAAAAAATTTCAACTGTAATTTCAGCAATTTTTTAATGTGAAATTGTAAACATGTGGCCATGGATTTTGAAAATTCTAGAGAGAATTTAAAAGCTTCAAGAGAATTTCAACAATTTTGAGAGGGATTTGAAAAGTTTCCATGGGAATGGGAAGAGTTGGGACAAAAATTGGAAAATTTTTAAGGGACTTTGAAAAAATTTCAACTGGAATTTTAGCAATTTTTTGATGTGAAATTGTAAACATGTGGCCATGGATTTTGAAAATTCTAGAGAGAATTTTAAAAGCTTCAAGAGAATTTCAACAATTTTGAGAGGGATTTGAAAAGTTTCAATGGGAATGGGAAGAATTGGGACAAAAATTGGAAAATTTTTAAGGGACTTTGAAAAAATTTCAACTGGAATTTTAGCAATTTTTTGACATGAAATTGTAAACATGTGGACATGGATTTTGAAAATTCTAGAGAGAATTTTAAAAGCTTCAAGAGAATTTCAACAATTTTGAGAGGGATTTGAAAAGTTTCAATGGGAATGGGAAGAATTGGGACAAAAATTGGAAAATTTTTAAGGGACTTTGAAAAAATTTCAACTGGAATTTTAGCCATTTTTTGACGTGAAATTGTAAACATGTGGACATGGATTTTGACAATTCTAGAGAGAATTTAAAAAGCTTTAACAGAATTTCAACAATTTTGAGAGGGATTTGAAAAGTTTCAATGGGAATGGGAAGAATTGGGACAAAAATTGGAGAATTTTTAAGGGACTTTGAAAAAATTTCAACTGGAATTTTAGCCATTTTTTGACGTGAAATTGTAAACATGTGGACATGGATTTTGAAAATTCTAGAGAGAATTTTAAAAGCTTCAACAGAATTTCAACAATTTTGAGAGGGATTTGAAAAGTTTCAATGGGAATGGGAAGAATTGGGACAAAAATTGGAAAATTTTGAAGGGACTTTGAAAAAATTTCAACTGGAATTTTAGCCATTTTGTTACGTGAAATTGTAAACATGTGGCCATGGATTTTGAAAATTCTAGAGAGAATTTAAAAGCTTCAACAGAATTTCAACAATTTTGAGAGGGATTTGAAAAGTTTCAATGGGAATGGGAAGAATTGGGACAAAAATTGGAAAATTTTTAAGGGACTTTGAAAAAATTTCAACTGGAATTTTAGCCATTTTTTGACGTGAAATTGTAAACATGTGGCCATGGATTTTGAAAATTCTAGAGAGAATTTTAAAAGCTTCAACAGAATTTCAACAATTTTGAGAGGGATTTGAAAAGTTTCAATGGGAATGGGAAGAATTGGGACAAAAATTGGAAAATTTTTAAGGGACTTTGAAAAAATTTCAACTGGAATTTTAGCCATTTTTTGACGTGAAATTGTAAACATGTGGACATGGATTTTGAAAAGTCTAGAGAGAATTTTAAAAGCTTCAACAGAATTTCAACAATTTTGAGAGGGATTTGAAAAGTTTCAATGGGAATGGGAAGAATTGGGACAAAAATTGGAAAATTTTTAAGGGACTTTGAAAAAATTTCAACTGGAATTTTAGCCATTTTTTGACGTGAAATTGTAAACATGTGGACATGGATTTTGAAAATTCTAGAGAGAATTTTAAAAGCTTCAAGAGAATTTCAACAATTTTGAGAGGGATTTGAAAAGTTTCAATGGGAATGGGAAGAATTGGGACAAAAATTGGAAAATTTTTAAGGGACTTTGAAAAAATTTCAACTGAATTTTAGCATTTTTTTGACGTGAAATTGTAAACATGTGGACATGGATTTTGAAAATTCTAGAGAGAATTTTAAAAGCTTCAAGAGAATTTCAACAATTTTGAGAGGGATTTGAAAAGTTTCAATGGGAATGGGAAGAATTGGGACAAAAATTGGAAAATTTTTAAGGGACTTTGAAAAAATTTCAACTGGAATTTTAGCAATTTTTTTATGTGAAATTGTAAACATGTGGACATGGATTTTGAAAATTCTAGAGAGAATTTTAAAAGCTTCAAGAGAATTTCCACAATTTTGAGAGGGATTTGAAAAGTTTCAATGGGAATGGGAAGAATTGGGACAAAAATTGGAAAATTTTTCAGGGACTTTGAAAAAATTTCAACTGGCATTTTAGCCATTTTTTTACGTGAAATTGTAAACATGTGGCCATGGATTTTGAAAATTCTAGAGAGAATTTTAAAAGCTTCAAGAGAATTTCAACAATTTTGAGAGGGATTTGAAAAGTTTCAATGGGAATGGGAAGAATTGGGACAAAAATTGGAAAATTTTTAAGGGACTTTGAAAAAATTTCAACTGGAATTTTAGCCATTTTTTGACGTGAAATTGTAAACATGTGGACATGGATTTTGAAAATTCTAGAGAGAATTTTAAAAGCTTCAAGAGAATTTCAACAATTTTGAGAGGGATTTGAAAAGTTTCCATGGGAATGGGAAGAGTTGGGACAAAAATTGGAAAATTTTGAAGGGACTTTGAAAAATTTCAACTGGAATTTTAGCCATTTTTTTATGTGAAATTGTAAACATGTGGACATGGATTTTGAAAATTCTAGAGAGAATTTTAAAAGCTTCAACAGAATTTCAACAATTTGAGAGGGATTTGAAAAGTTTCAATGGGAATGGGAAGAAT
>NW_028117084.1:0-27531 GCF_964273445.1 Streptopelia decaocto
AAATCCCTCTCTAAATTGTTGAAATATTTTCAAAATCCATGTCCACATGTTTACAATTTCACGTCAAAAAATTGCTAAAATTCCAGTTGCAATTTTTTCAAAGTCCCTTAAAAATTTTCCAATTTTTGTCCCAATTCTTCCCATTCCCATTGAAACTTTTCAAATCCCTCTCAAAATTGTTGAAATTCTCTTGAAGCTTTTAAAATTCTCTCTAGAAGTTTCAAAATCCATGTCCACATGTTTACAATTTCACGTCCAAATTGCTAAAATTCCAGTTGAAATTTTTTCAAAGTCCCTTAAAAATTTTCCAATTTTTGTCCCAATTCTTCCCATTCCCATTGAAACTTTTCAAATCCCTCTCCAAATTGTTGAAATTCTGTTGAAGCTTTTAAAATTCTCTCTAGAATTTTCAAAATCCATGTCCACATGTTTACGATTTCACGTCAAAAAATTGCTAAAATTCCAGTTGCAATTTTTTCAAAGTCCCTTAAAAATTTTCCAATTTTTGTCCCAATTCTTCCCATTCCCATTGAAACTTTTCAAATCCCTCTCAAAATTGTTGAAATTCTGTTGAAGCTTTTAAAATTCTCTCTAGAATTTTCAAATCCATGTCCACATGTTTACAATTTCACGTCAAAAAATGGCTAAAATTCCAGTTGCAATTTTTAAAGTCCTTAAAAATTTTCCAATTTTTGTCCCAATTCTTCCCATTCCCATTGAAACTTTTCAAATCCCTCTCAAAATTGTTGAAATTCTGTTGAAGCTTTTAAAATTCTCTCTAGAATTTTCAAAATCCATGTCCACATGTTTACAATTTCACGTCAAAAAATGGCTAAAATTCCAGTTGAAATTTTTTCAAAGTCCCTTAAAAATTTTCCAATTTTTGTCCCAATTCTTCCCATTCCCATTGAAACTTTTCAAATCCCTCTCTAAATTGTTGAAATTCTGTTGAAGCTTTTAAAATTCTCTCTAGAATTTTCAAAATCCATGTCCACATGTTTACAATTTCACGTCAAAAAATTGCTAAAATTCCAGTTGCAATTTTTTCAAAGTCCCTTAAAAATTTTCCAATTTTTGTCCCAATTCTTCCCATTCCCATTGAAACTTTTCAAATCCCTCTCAAAATTGTTGAAATTCTGTTGAAGCTTTTAAAATTCTCTCTAGAAGTTTCAAAATCCATGTCCACATATTTACAATTTCACGTCAAAAAATTGCTAAAATTCCAGTTGCAATTTTTTCAAAGTCCCTTAAAAATTTTCCAATTTTTGTCCCAATTCTTCCCATTCCATTGAAACTTTTCAAATCCCTCTCCAAATTGTTGAAATTCTGTTGAAGCTTTTAAAATTCTCTAGAATTTTCAAAATCCATGTCCACATGTTTACAATTTCACGTCAAAAATGGCTAAAATTCCAGTTGAAATTTTTTCAAAGTCCCTTCAAAATTTTCCAATTTTTGTCCCAATTCTTCCATTCCCATTGAAACTTTTCAAATCCCTCTCTAAATTGTTGAAATTCTGTTGAAGCTTTTAAAATTCTCTCTAGAATTTTCAAAATCCATGTCCACATGTTTACAATTTCACGTCAAAAAATTGCTAAAATTCCAGTTGCAATTTTTTCAAAGTCCCTTAAAAATTTTCCAATTTTTGTCCCAATTCTTCCCATTCCCATTGAAACTTTTCAAATCCCTCTCCAAATTGTTGAAATTCTGTTGAAGCTTTTAAAATTCTCTCTAGAATTTTCAAAATCCATGTCCACATGTTTACAATTTCACGTCAAAAAATTGCTAAAATTCCAGTTGAAATTTTTTCAAAGTCCCTTAAAAATTTTCCAATTTTTGTCCCAATTCTTCCCATTCCCATTGAAACTTTTCAAATCCCTCTCCAAATTGTTGAAATTCTGTTGAAGCTTTTAAAATTCTCTCTAGAATTTTCAAAATCCATGTCCACATGTTTACAATTTCACGTCAAAAATTGCTAAAATTCCAGTTGCAATTTTTTCAAAGTCCCTTAAAAATTTTCCAATTTTTGTCCCAATTCTTCCCATTCCCATTGAAACTTTTCAAATCCCTCTCTAAATTGTTGAAATTCTGTTGAAGCTTTTAAAATTCTCTCTAGAATTTTCAAAATCCATGTCCACATGTTTACAATTTCACGTCAAAAAATTGCTAAAATTCCAGTTGCAATTTTTTCAAAGTCCCTTAAAAATTTTCCAATTTTTGTCCCAATTCTTCCCATTCCCATTGAAACTTTTCAAATCCCTCTCAAAATTGTTGAAATTCTCTTGAAGCTTTTAAAATTCTCTCTAGAAGTTTCAAAATCCATGTCCACATGTTTACAATTTCACGTCCAAATTGCTAAAATTCCAGTTGAAATTTTTTCAAAGTCCCTTAAAAATTTTCCAATTTTTGTCCCAATTCTTCCCATTCCCATTGAAACTTTTCAAATCCCTCTCCAAATTGTTGAAATTCTGTTGAAGCTTTTAAAATTCTCTCTAGAATTTTCAAAATCCATGTCCACATGTTTACGATTTCACGTCAAAAAATTGCTAAAATTCCAGTTGCAATTTTTTCAAAGTCCCTTAAAAATTTTCCAATTTTTGTCCCAATTCTTCCCATTCCCATTGAAACTTTTCAAATCCCTCTCAAAATTGTTGAAATTCTGTTGAAGCTTTTAAAATTCTCTCTAGAATTTTCAAAATCCATGTCCACATGTTTACAATTTCACGTCAAAAAATGGCTAAAATTCCAGTTGCAATTTTTTAAAGTCCCTTAAAAATTTTCCAATTTTTGTCCCAATTCTTCCCATTCCCATTGAAACTTTTCAAATCCCTCTCAAAATTGTTGAAATTCTGTTGAAGCTTTTAAAATTCTCTCTAGAATTTTCAAAATCCATGTCCACATGTTTACAATTTCACGTCAAAAAATGGCTAAAATTCCAGTTGAAATTTTTCAAAGTCCCTTAAAAATTTTCCAATTTTTGTCCCAATTCTTCCCATTCCCATTGAAACTTTTCAAATCCCTCTCAAAATTGTTGAAATTCTGTTGAAGCTTTTAAAATTCTCTCTAGAATTTTCAAAATCCATGTCCACATGTTTACAATTTCACGTCAAAAAATTGCTAAAATTCCAGTTGCAATTTTTCAAAGTCCCTTAAAATTTTCCAATTTTTGTCCCAATTCTTCCCATTCCCATTGAAACTTTTCAAATCCCTCTCAAAATTGTTGAAATTCTGTTGAAGCTTTTAAAATTCTCTCTAGAAGTTTCAAAATCCATGTCCACATATTTACAATTTCACGTCAAAAAATTGCTAAAATTCCAGTTGCAATTTTTTCAAAGTCCCTTAAAAATTTTCCAATTTTTGTCCCAATTCTTCCCATTCCCATTGAAACTTTTCAAATCCCTCTCAAAATTGTTGAAATTCTGTTGAAGCTTTTAAAATTCTCTCTAGAAGTTTCAAAATCCATGTCCACATGTTTACAATTTCACGTCAAAAAATTGCTAAAATTCCAGTTGAAATTTTTTCAAAGTCCCTTAAAAATTTTCCAATTTTTGTCCCAATTCTTCCCATTCCATTGAAACTTTTCAAATCCCTCTCAAAATTGTTGAAATTCTGTTGAAGCTTTTAAAATTCTCTCTAGAATTTTCAAAATCCATGTCCACATGTTTACAATTTCACGTCAAAAAATTGCTAAAATTCCAGTTGAAATTTTTTCAAAGTCCCTTAAAAATTTTCCAATTTTTGTCCCAATTCTTCCCATTCCCATTGAAACTTTTCAAATCCCTCTCCAAATTGTTGAAATTCTGTTGAAGCTTTTAAAATTCTCTAGAATTTTCAAAATCCATGTCCACATGTTTACAATTTCACGTCAAAAAATGGCTAAAATTCCAGTTGAAATTTTTTCAAAGTCCCTTAAAAATTTTCCAATTTTTGTCCCAATTCTTCCCATTCCCATTGAAACTTTTCAAATCCCTCTCTAAATTGTTGAAATTCTGTTGAAGCTTTTAAAATTCTCTCTAGAATTTTCAAAATCCATGTCCACATGTTTACAATTTCACGTCAAAAAATTGCTAAAATTCCAGTTGCAATTTTTTCAAAGTCCCTTAAAAATTTTCCAATTTTTGTCCCAATTCTTCCCATTCCCATTGAAACTTTTCAAATCCCTCTCCAAATTGTTGAAATTCTGTTGAAGCTTTTAAAATTCTCTCTAGAATTTTCAAAATCCATGTCCACATGTTTACAATTTCACGTCAAAAAATTGCTAAAATTCCAGTTGAAATTTTTCAAAGTCCCTTAAAAATTTTCCAATTTTTGTCCCAATTCTTCCCATTCCCATTGAAACTTTTCAAATCCCTCTCCAAATTGTTGAAATTCTGTTGAAGCTTTTAAAATTCTCTCTAGAATTTTCAAAATCCATGTCCACATGTTTACAATTTCACGTCAAAAAATTGCTAAAATTCCAGTTGCAATTTTTTCAAAGTCCCTTAAAAATTTTCCAATTTTTGTCCCAATTCTTCCCATTCCCATTGAAACTTTTCAAATCCCTCTCTAAATTGTTGAAATTCTGTTGAAGCTTTTAAAATTCTCTCTAGAATTTTCAAAATCCATGTCCACATGTTTACAATTTCACGTCAAAAAATTGCTAAAATTCCAGTTGCAATTTTTTCAAAGTCCCTTAAAAATTTTCCAATTTTTGTCCCAATTCTTCCCATTCCCATTGAAACTTTTCAAATCCCTCTCTAAATTGTTGAAATTCTGTTGAAGCTTTTAAAATTCTCTCTAGAAGTTTCAAAATCCATGTCCACATGTTTACAATTTCACGTCCATATTGCTAAAATTCCAGTTGAAATTTTTTCAAAGTCCCTTAAAAATTTTCCAATTTTTGTCCCAATTCTTCCCATTCCCATTGAAACTTTTCAAATCCCTCTCCAAATTGTTGAAATTCTGTTGAAGCTTTTAAAATTCTCTCTAGAATTTTCAAAATCCATGTCCACATGTTTACGATTTCACGTCAAAAAATTGCTAAAATTCCAGTTGCAATTTTTTCAAAGTCCCTTAAAAATTTTCCAATTTTTGTCCCAATTCTTCCCATTCCCATTGAAACTTTTCAAATCCCTCTCAAAATTGTTGAAATTCTGTTGAAGCTTTTAAAATTCTCTCTAGAATTTTCAAAATCCATGTCCACATGTTTACAATTTCACGTCAAAAAATGGCTAAAATTCCAGTTGCAATTTTTTAAAGTCCCTTAAAAATTTTCCAATTTTTGTCCCAATTCTTCCCATTCCCATTGAAACTTTTCAAATCCCTCTCAAAATTGTTGAAATTCTGTTGAAGCTTTTAAAATTCTCTCTAGAATTTTCAAAATCCATGTCCACATGTTTACAATTTCACGTCAAAAAATGGCTAAAATTCCAGTTGAAATTTTTTCAAAGTCCCTTAAAAATTTTCCAATTTTTGTCCCAATTCTTCCCATTCCCATTGAAACTTTTCAAATCCCTCTCTAAATTGTTGAAATTCTGTTGAAGCTTTTAAAATTCTCTCTAGAATTTTCAAAATCCATGTCCACATGTTTACAATTTCACGTCAAAAAATTGCTAAAATTCCAGTTGCAATTTTTTCAAAGTCCCTTAAAAATTTTCCAATTTTTGTCCCAATTCTTCCCATTCCCATTGAAACTTTTCAAATCCCTCTCAAAATTGTTGAAATTCTGTTGAAGCTTTTAAAATTCTCTCTAGAAGTTTCAAAATCCATGTCCACATGTTTACAATTTCACGTCAAAAAATTGCTAAAATTCCAGTTGAAATTTTTTCAAAGTCCCTTAAAAATTTTCCAATTTTTGTCCCAATTCTTCCCATTCCCATTGAAACTTTTCAAATCCCTCTCCAAATTGTTGAAATTCTGTTGAAGCTTTTAAAATTCTCTCTAGAATTTTCAAAATCCATGTCCACATGTTTACAATTTCACGTCAAAAAATTGCTAAAATTCCAGTTGCAATTTTTTCAAAGTCCCTTAAAAATTTTCCAATTTTTGTCCCAATTCTTCCCATTCCCATTGAAACTTTTCAAATCCCTCTCTAAATTGTTGAAATTCTGTTGAAGCTTTTAAAATTCTCTCTAGAATTTTCAAAATCCATGTCCACATGTTTACAATTTCACGTCAAAAAATTGCTAAAATTCCAGTTGCAATTTTTTCAAAGTCCCTTAAAAATTTTCCAATTTTTGTCCCAATTCTTCCCATTCCCATTGAAACTTTTCAAATCCCTCTCTAAATTGTTGAAATTCTGTTGAAGCTTTTAAAATTCTCTCTAGAAGTTTCAAAATCCATGTCCACATGTTTACAATTTCACGTCCAAATTGCTAAAATTCCAGTTGAAATTTTTTCAAAGTCCCTTAAAAATTTTCCAATTTTTGTCCCAATTCTTCCCATTCCCATTGAAACTTTTCAAATCCCTCTCCAAATTGTTGAAATTCTGTTGAAGCTTTTAAAATTCTCTCTAGAATTTTCAAAATCCATGTCCACATGTTTACAATTTCACGTCAAAAAATTGCTAAAATTCCAGTTGAAATTTTTTCAAAGTCCCTTAAAAATTTTCCAATTTTTGTCCCAATTCTTCCCATTCCCATTGAAACTTTTCAAATCCCTCTCAAAATTGTTGAAATTCTGTTGAAGCTTTTAAAATTCTCTCTAGAATTTTCAAAATCCATGTCCACATGTTTACAATTTCACGTCAAAAAATGGCTAAAATTCCAGTTGCAATTTTTTAAAGTCCCTTAAAAATTTTCCAATTTTTGTCCCAATTCTTCCCATTCCCATTGAAACTTTTCAAATCCCTCTCAAAATTGTTGAAATTCTGTTGAAGCTTTTAAAATTCTCTCTAGAATTTTCAAAATCCATGTCCACATGTTTACAATTTCACGTCAAAAAATGGCTAAAATTCCAGTTGAAATTTTTTCAAAGTCCCTTAAAAATTTTCCAATTTTTGTCCCAATTCTTCCCATTCCCATTGAAACTTTTCAAATCCCTCTCAAAATTGTTGAAATTCTGTTGAAGCTTTTAAAATTCTCTCTAGAATTTTCAAAATCCATGTCCACATGTTTACAATTTCACGTCAAAAAATTGCTAAAATTCCAGTTGCAATTTTTTCAAAGTCCCTTAAAAATTTTCCAATTTTTGTCCCAATTCTTCCCATTCCCATTGAAACTTTTCAAATCCCTCTCAAAATTGTTGAAATTCTGTTGAAGCTTTTAAAATTCTCTCTAGAAGTTTCAAAATCCATGTCCACATATTTACAATTTCACGTCAAAAAATTGCTAAAATTCCAGTTGCAATTTTTTCAAAGTCCCTTAAAAATTTTCCAATTTTTGTCCCAATTCTTCCCATTCCCATTGAAACTTTTCAAATCCCTCTCAAAATTGTTGAAATTCTGTTGAAGCTTTTAAAATTCTCTCTAGAATTTTCAAAATCCATGTCCACATATTTACAATTTCACGTCAAAAAATGGCTAAAATTCCAGTTGAAATTTTTTCAAAGTCCCTTAAAAATTTTCCAATTTTTGTCCCAATTCTTCCCATTCCCATTGAAACTTTTCAAATCCCTCTCAAAATTGTTGAAATTCTGTTGAAGCTTTTAAAATTCTCTCTAGAATTTTCAAAATCCATGTCCACATGTTTACAATTTCACGTCAAAAAATTGCTAAAATTCCAGTTTAAATTTTTTCAAAGTCCCTTAAAAATTTTCCAATTTTTGTCCCAATTCTTCCCATTCCCATTGAAACTTTTCAAATCCCTCTCCAAATTGTTGAAATTCTCTTGAAGCTTTTAAAATTCTCTCTAGAATTTTCAAAATCCATGTCCACATATTTACAATTTCACGTCAAAAAATTGCTAAAATTCCAGTTGCAATTTTTTCAAAGTCCCTTAAAAATTTTCCAATTTTTGTCCCAATTCTTCCCATTCCCATTGAAACTTTTCAAATCCCTCTCAAAATTGTTGAAATTCTGTTGAAGCTTTTAAAATTCTCTCTAGAATTTTCAAAATCCATGTCCACATGTTTACAATTTCACGTCAAAAAATTGCTAAAATTCCAGTTGAAATTTTTTCAAAGTCCCTGAAAAATATTCCAATCTTTGTCCCAATTCTTCCCATTCCCATTGAAACTTTTCAAATCCCTCTCTAAATTGTTGAAATTCTGTTGAAGCTTTTAAAATTCTCTCTAGAATTTTCAAAATCCACGTCCACATGTTTACAATTTCACGTCAAAAAATTGCTAAAATTCCAGTTGAAATTTTTTCAAAGTCCCTTAAATATTTTCCAATTTTTGTCCCAATTCTTCCCATTCCCATTGAAACTTTTCAAATCCCTCTCCAAATTGTTGAAATTCTGTTGAAGCTTTTAAAATTCTCTCTAGAATTTTCAAAATCCACTTCAACATGTTTACGATTTCACGTCAAAAAATTGCTAAAATTCCAGTTGAAATTTTTTCAAAGTCCCTTAAATATTTTCCAATTTTTGTCCCAATTCTTCCCATTCCCATTGAAACTTTTCAAATCCCTCTCCAAATTGTTGAAATTCTGTTGAAGCTTTTAAAATTCTCTCTAGAATTTTCAAAATCCACTTCAACATGTTTACAATTTCACGTCAAAAAATTGCTAAAATTCCAGTTGAAATTTTTTCAAAGTCCCTTAAAAATTTTCCAATTTTTGTCCCAATTCTTCCCATTCCCATTGAAACTTTTCAAATCCCTCTCCAAATTGTTGAAATTCTGTTGAAGCTTTTAAAATTCTCTCTAGAATTTTCAAAATCCATGTCCACATGTTTACGATTTCACGTCAAAAAATTGCTAAAATTCCAGTTGCAATTTTTTCAAAGTCCCTTAAAAATTTTCCAATTTTTGTCCCAATTCTTCCCATTCCCATTGAAACTTTTCAAATCCCTCTCAAAATTGTTGAAATTCTGTTGAAGCTTTTAAAATTCTCTCTAGAAGTTTCAAAATCCATGTCCACATGTTTACAATTTCACGTCAAAAAATTGCTAAAATTCCAGTTGAAATTTTTTCAAAGTCCCTGAAAAATTTTCCAATTTTTGTCCCAATTCTTCCCATTCCCATTGAAACTTTTCAAATCCCTCTCTAAATTGTTGAAATTCTGTTGAAGCTTTTAAAATTCTCTCTAGAATTTTCAAAATCCATGTCCACATGTTTACAATTTCACGTCAAAAAATTGCTAAAATTCCAGTTTAAATTTTTTCAAAGTCCCTTAAAAATTTTCCAATTTTTGTCCCAATTCTTCCCATTCCCATTGAAACTTTTCAAATCCCTCTCAAAATTGTTGAAATTCTGTTGAAGCTTTTAAAAATCTCTCTAGAATTTTCAAAATCCATGTCCACATGTTTACAATTTCACGTCAAAAAATGGCTAAAATTCCAGTTGCAATTTTTTCAAAGTCCCTTCAAAATTTTCCAATTTTTGTCCCAATTCTTCCCATTCCCATTGAAACTTTTCAAATCCCTCTCCAAATTGTTGAAATTCTCTTGAAGCTTTTAAAATTCTCTCTAGAATTTTCAAAATCCATGGCCACATGTTTACAATTTCACGTCAAAAATTTGCTAAAATTCCAGTTGAAATTTTTTCAAAGTCCCTTAAAAATTTTCCAATTTTTGTCCCAATTCTTCCCATTCCCATTGAAACTTTTCAAATCCCTCTCAAAATTGTTGAAATTCTGTTGAAGCTTTTAAAATTCTCTCTAGAATTTTCAAAATCCATGTCCACATGTTTACAATTTCACGTCAAAAAATTGCTAAAATTCCAGTTGAAATTTTTTCAAAGTCCCTTCAAAATTTTCCAATTTTTGTCCCAATTCTTCCCATTCCCATTGAAACTTTTCAAATCCCTCTCAAAATTGTTGAAATTCTGTTGAAGCTTTTAAAATTCTCTCTAGAATTTTCAAAATCCATGTCCACATGTTTACAATTTCACGTCAAAAAATTGCTAAAATTCCAGTTGAAATTTTTTCAAAGTCCCTTAAAAATTTTCCAATTTTTGTCCCAATTCTTCCCATTCCCATTGAAACTTTTCAAATCCCTCTCCAAATTGTTGAAATTCTGTTGAAGCTTTTAAAATTCTCTCTAGAATTTTCAAAATCCATGTCCACATGTTTACAATTTCACGTCAAAAAATGGCTAAAATTCCAGTTGCAATTTTTTCAAAGTCCCTGAAAAATTTTCCAATTTTTGTCCCAATTCTTCCCATTCCCATTGAAACTTTTCAAATCCCTCTCAAAATTGTTGAAATTCTGTTGAAGCTTTTAAAATTCTCTCTAGAAGTTTCAAAATCCATGTCCACATGTTTACAATTTCACGTCAAAAAATTGCTAAAATTCCAGTTGCAATTTTTTCAAAGTCCCTTAAAAATTTTCCAATTTTTGTCCCAATTCTTCCCATTCCCATTGAAACTTTTCAAATCCCTCTCCAAATTGTTGAAATTCTGTTGAAGCTTTTAAAATTCTCTCTAGAATTTTCAAAATCCATGTCCACATGTTTACAATTTCACGTCAAAAAATTGCTAAAATTCCAGTTGAAATTAAGTCCCTTCAAAATTTTCCAATTTTTGTCCCAATTCTTCCCATTCCCATTGAAACTTTTCAAATCCCTCTCAAAATTGTTGAAATTCTGTTGAAGCTTTTAAAATTCTCTCTAGAAGTTTCAAAATCCATGTCCACATGTTTACAATTTCACGTCAAAAAATTGCTAAAATTCCAGTTGAAATTTTTTCAAAGTCCCTGAAAAATTTTCCAATTTTTGTCCCAATTCTTCCCATTCCCATTGAAACTTTTCAAATCCCTCTCTAAATTGTTGAAATTCTGTTGAAGCTTTTAAAATTCTCTCTAGAATTTTCAAAATCCATGTCCACATGTTTACAATTTCACGTCAAAAAATGGCTAAAATTCCAGTTGAAATTTTTTCAAAGTCCCTTAAAAATTTTCCAATTTTTGTCCCAATTCTTCCCATTCCCATTGAAACTTTTCAAATCCCTCTCCAAATTGTTGAAATTCTGTTGAAGCTTTTAAAATTCTCTCTAGAATTTTCAAAATTCATGGCCACATGTTTACAATTTCACGTCAAAAAATTGCTAAAATTCCAGTTGCAATTTTTTCAAAGTCCCTTAAAAATTTTCCAATTTTTGTCCCAATTCTTCCCATTCCCATTGAAACTTTTCAAATCCCTCTCAAAATTGTTGAAATTCTGTTGAAGCTTTTAAAATTCTCTCTAGAATTTTCAAAATCCATGTCCACATATTTACAATTTCACGTCAAAAAATTGCTAAAATTCCAGTTGCAATTTTTTCAAAGTCCCTTAAAAATTTTCCAATTTTTGTCCCAATTCTTCCCATTCCCATTGAAACTTTTCAAATCCCTCTCAAAATTGTTGAAATTCTCTTGAAGCTTTTAAAAATCTCTCTAGAATTTTCAAAATCCATGTCCACATGTTTACAATTTCACGTCAAAAAATGGCTAAAATTCCAGTTGCAATTTTTTCAAAGTCCCTTCAAAATTTTCCAATTTTTGTCCCAATTCTTCCCATTCCCATTGAAACTTTTCAAATCCCTCTCCAAATTGTTGAAATTCTGTTGAAGCTTTTAAAATTCTCTCTAGAATTTTCAAAATCCATGTCCACATGTTTACAATTTCACGTCAAAAATTTGCTAAAATTCCAGTTGCAATTTTTTCAAAGTCCCTTAAAAATTTTCCAATTTTTGTCCCAATTCTTCCCATTCCCATTGAAACTTTTCAAATCCCTCTCAAAATCGTTGAAATTCTGTTGAAGCTTTTAAAATTCTCTCTAGAATTTTCAAAATCCATGTCCACATGTTTACAATTTCACGTCAAAAAATTGCTAAAATTCCAGTTGAAATTAAGTCCCTTAAAAATTTTCCAATTTTTGTCCCAATTCTTCCCATTCCCATTGAAACTTTTCAAATCCCTCTCAAAATTGTTGAAATTCTGTTGAAGCTTTTAAAATTCTCTCTAGAATTTTCATAATCCATGGCCACATGTTTACAATTTCACGTCAAAAAATTGCTAAAATTCCAGTTGAAATTTTTTCAAAGTCCCTTAAAAATTTTCCAATTTTTGTCCCAATTCTTCCCATTCCCATTGAAACTTTTCAAATCCCTCTCCAAATTGTTGAAATTCTGTTGAAGCTTTTAAAATTCTCTCTAGAATTTTCAAAATCCATGTCCACATATTTACAATTTCACGTCAAAAAATTGCTAAAATTCCAGTTGAAATTTTTTCAAAGTCCCTTAAAAATTTTCCAATTTTTGTCCCAATTCTTCCCATTCCCATTGAAACTTTTCAAATCCCTCTCAAAATTGTTGAAATTCTCTTGAAGCTTTTAAAATTCTCTCTAGAATTTTCAAAATCCATGTCCACATGTTTACAATTTCACGTCAAAAAATTGCTAAAATTCCAGTTGCAATTTTTTCAAAGTCCCTTAAAAATTTTCCAATTTTTGTCCCAATTCTTCCCATTCCCATTGAAACTTTTCAAATCCCTCTCAAAATTGTTGAAATTCTGTTGAAGCTTTTAAAATTCTCTCTAGAATTTTCAAAATCCATGTCCACATGTTTACAATTTCACGTCAAAAAATGGCTAAAATTCCAGTTGCAATTTTTTCAAAGTCCCTTAAAAATTTTCCAATTTTTGTCCCAATTCTTCCCATTCCCATTGAAACTTTTCAAATCCCTCTCCAAATTGTTGAAATTCTGTTGAAGCTTTTAAAATTCTCTCTAGAATTTTCAAAATCACTTCAACATGTTTACGATTTCACGTCAAAAAATTGCTAAAATTCCAGTTGAAATTTTTTCAAAGTCCCTTAAATATTTTCCAATTTTTGTCCCAATTCTTCCCATTCCCATTGAAACTTTTCAAATCCCTCTCCAAATTGTTGAAATTCTGTTGAAGCTTTTAAAATTCTCTCTAGAATTTTCAAAATCCACTTCAACATGTTTACAATTTCACATAAAAAAATGGCTAAAACTCCAGTTGAAATTTTTTCAAAGTCCCTGAAAAATTTTCCAATTTTTGTCCCAATTCTTCCCATTCCCATTGAAACTTTTCAAATCCCTCTCAAAATTGTTGAAATTCTGTTGAAGCTTTTAAAATTCTCTCTAGAATTTTCAAAATCCATGTCCACATGTTTACAATTTCACGTCAAAAAATTGCTAAAATTCCAGTTGAAATTTTTTCAAAGTCCCTGAAAAATTTTCCAATTTTTGTCCCAATTCTTCCCATTCCCATTGAAACTTTTCAAATCCCTCTCAAAATTGTTGAAATTCTCTTGAAGCTTTTAAAAATCTCTCTAGAATTTTCAAAATCCATGTCCACATGTTTACAATTTCACGTCAAAAAATGGCTAAAATTCCAGTTGCAATTTTTTCAAAGTCCCTTCAAAATTTTCCAATTTTTGTCCCAATTCTTCCCATTCCCATTGAAACTTTTCAAATCCCTCTCCAAATTGTTGAAATTCTGTTGAAGCTTTTAAAATTCTCTCTAGAATTTTCAAAATCCATGTCCACATGTTTACAATTTCACGTCAAAAATTTGCTAAAATTCCAGTTGCAATTTTTTCAAAGTCCCTTAAAAATTTTCCAATTTTTGTCCCAATTCTTCCCATTCCCATTGAAACTTTTCAAATCCCTCTCAAAATCGTTGAAATTCTGTTGAAGCTTTTAAAATTCTCTCTAGAATTTTCAAAATCCATGTCCACATGTTTACAATTTCACGTCAAAAAATTGCTAAAATTCCAGTTGAAATTAAGTCCCTTAAAAATTTTCCAATTTTTGTCCCAATTCTTCCCATTCCCATTGAAACTTTTCAAATCCCTCTCAAAATTGTTGAAATTCTGTTGAAGCTCTTAAAATTCTCTCTAGAATTTTCAAAATCGATGTCCACATGTTTACAATTTCACGTCAAGAAATTGCTAAAATTCCAGTTGCAATTTTTTCAAAGTCCCTTAAAAATTTTCCAATTTTTGTCCCAATTCTTCCCATTCCCATTGAAACTTTTCAAATCCCTCTCAAAATTGTTGAAATTCTGTTGAAGCTTTTAAAATTCTCTCTAGAATTTTCAAAATCCATGTCCACATGTTTACAATTTCACGTCAAAAAATTGCTAAAATTCCAGTTGCAATTTTTTCAAAGTCCCTGAAAAATTTTCCAATTTTTGTCCCAATTCTTCCCATTCCCATTGAAACTTTTCAAATCCCTCTCAAAATTGTTGAAATTCTGTTGAAGCTTTTAAAATTCTCTCTAGAATTTTCAAAATCCATGTCCACATGTTTACAATTTCACGTCAAAAAATTGCTAAAATTCCAGTTGAAATTTTTTCAAAGTCCCTGAAAAATTTTCCAATTTTTGTCCCAATTCTTCCCATTCCCATTGAAACTTTTCAAATCCCTCTCAAAATTGTTGAAATTCTCTTGAAGCTTTTAAAAATCTCTCTAGAATTTTCAAAATCCATGTCCACATGTTTACAATTTCACGTCAAAAAATGGCTAAAATTCCAGTTGCAATTTTTTCAAAGTCCCTTCAAAATTTTCCAATTTTTGTCCCAATTCTTCCCATTCCCATTGAAACTTTTCAAATCCCTCTCCAAATTGTTGAAATTCTGTTGAAGCTTTTAAAATTCTCTCTAGAATTTTCAAAATCCATGTCCACATGTTTACAATTTCACGTCAAAAATTTGCTAAAATTCCAGTTGCAATTTTTTCAAAGTCCCTTAAAAATTTTCCAATTTTTGTCCCAATTCTTCCCATTCCCATTGAAACTTTTCAAATCCCTCTCAAAATCGTTGAAATTCTGTTGAAGCTTTTAAAATTCTCTCTAGAATTTTCAAAATCCATGTCCACATGTTTACAATTTCACGTCAAAAAATTGCTAAAATTCCAGTTGAAATTAAGTCCCTTAAAAATTTTCCAATTTTTGTCCCAATTCTTCCCATTCCCATTGAAACTTTTCAAATCCCTCTCAAAATTGTTGAAATTCTGTTGAAGCTCTTAAAATTCTCTCTAGAATTTTCAAAATCGATGTCCACATGTTTACAATTTCACGTCAAAAAATTGCTAAAATTCCAGTTGCAATTTTTTCAAAGTCCCTTAAAAATTTTCCAATTTTTGTCCCAATTCTTCCCATTCCCATTGAAACTTTTCAAATCCCTCTCAAAATTGTTGAAATTCTGTTGAAGCTTTTAAAATTCTCTCTAGAATTTTCAAAATCCATGTCCACATGTTTACAATTTCACGTCAAAAAATTGCTAAAATTCCAGTTGCAATTTTTTCAAAGTCCCTTAAAAATTTTCCAATTTTTGTCCCAATTCTTCCCATTCCCATTGAAACTTTTCAAATCCCTCTCAAAATTGTTGAAATTCTGTTGAAGCTTTTAAAATTCTCTCTAGAATTTTCAAAATCCATGTCCACATGTTTACAATTTCACGTCAAAAAATTGCTAAAATTCCAGTTGAAATTAAGTCCCTTCAAAATTTTCCAATTTTTGTCCCAATTCTTCCCATTCCCATTGAAACTTTTCAAATCCCTCTCAAAATTGTTGAAATTCTGTTGAAGCTTTTAAAATTCTCTCTAGAAGTTTCAAAATCCATGTCCACATGTTTACAATTTCACGTCAAAAAATTGCTAAAATTCCAGTTGAAATTTTTTCAAAGTCCCTGAAAAATTTTCCAATTTTTGTCCCAATTCTTCCCATTCCCATTGAAACTTTTCAAATCCCTCTCTAAATTGTTGAAATTCTGTTGAAGCTTTTAAAATTCTCTCTAGAATTTTCAAAATCCATGTCCACATGTTTACAATTTCACGTCAAAAAATTGCTAAAATTCCAGTTGAAATTTTTTAAAGTCCCTTAAAAATTTTCCAATTTTTGTCCCAATTCTTCCCATTCCCATTGAAACTTTTCAAATCCCTCTCAAAATTGTTGAAATTCTGTTGAAGCTTTTAAAAATCTCTCTAGAATTTTCAAAATCCATGTCCACATGTTTACAATTTCACGTCAAAAAATGGCTAAAATTCCAGTTGAAATTTTTTCAAAGTCCCTTAAAAATTTTCCAATTTTTGTCCCAATTCTTCCCATTCCCATTGAAACTTTTCAAATCCCTCTCCAAATTGTTGAAATTCTGTTGAAGCTTTTAAAATTCTCTCTAGAATTTTCAAAATCCATGGCCACATGTTTACAATTTCACGTCAAAAAATTGCTAAAATTCCAGTTGCAATTTTTTCAAAGTCCCTTAAAAATTTTCCAATTTTTGTCCCAATTCTTCCCATTCCCATTGAAACTTTTCAAATCCCTCTCAAAATTGTTGAAATTCTGTTGAAGCTTTTAAAATTCTCTCTAGAATTTTCAAAATCCATGTCCACATATTTACAATTTCACGTCAAAAAATTGCTAAAATTCCAGTTGCAATTTTTTCAAAGTCCCTTAAAAATTTTCCAATTTTTGTCCCAATTCTTCCCATTCCCATTGAAACTTTTCAAATCCCTCTCCAAATTGTTGAAATTCTGTTGAAGCTTTTAAAATTCTCTCTAGAATTTTCAAAATCCATGTCCACATGTTTACAATTTCACGTCAAAAAATTGCTAAAATTCCAGTTGAAATTTTTTCAAAGTCCCTTAAAAATTTTCCAATTTTTGTCCCAATTCTTCCCATTCCCATTGAAACTTTTCAAATCCCTCTCAAAATTGTTGAAATTCTGTTGAAGCTTTTAAAATTCTCTCTAGAATTTTCAAAATCCATGTCCACATGTTTACAATTTCACGTCAAAAAATGGCTAAAATTCCAGTTGAAATTTTTTCAAAGTCCCTGAAAAATTTTCCAATTTTTGTCCCAATTCTTCCCATTCCCATTGAAACTTTTCAAATCCCTCTCAAAATTGTTGAAATTCTGTTGAAGCTTTTAAAATTCTCTCTAGAATTTTCAAAATCCATGTCCACATGGTTACAATTTCACGTCAAAAAATTGCTAAAATTCCAGTTGAAATTTTTTCAAAGTCCCTTAAAAATTTTCCAATTTTTGTCCCAATTCTTCCCATTCCCATTGAAACTTTTCAAATCCCTCTCAAAATTGTTGAAATTCTCTTGAAGCTTTTAAAAATCTCTCTAGAATTTTCAAAATCCATGTCCACATGTTTACAATTTCACGTCAAAAAATGGCTAAAATTCCAGTTGCAATTTTCTCAAAGTCCCTTCAAAATTTTACAATTTTTGTCCCAATTCTTCCCATTCCCATTGAAACTTTTCAAATCCCTCTCAAAATTGTTGAAATTCTGTTGAAGCTTTTAAAATTCTCTCTAGAATTTTCAAAATCCATGTCCACATGTTTACAATTTCACGTCAAAAATTTGCTAAAATTCCAGTTGCAATTTTTTCAAAGTCCCTTAAAAATTTTCCAATTTTTGTCCCAATTCTTCCCATTCCCATTGAAACTTTTCAAATCCCTCTCAAAATCGTTGAAATTCTGTTGAAGCTTTTAAAATTCTCTCTAGAATTTTCAAAATCCATGTCCACATGTTTACAATTTCACGTCAAAAAATTGCTAAAATTCCAGTTGAAATTAAGTCCCTTAAAAATTTTCCAATTTTTGTCCCAATTCTTCCCATTCCCATTGAAACTTTTCAAATCCCTCTCAAAATTGTTGAAATTCTGTTGAAGCTTTTAAAATTCTCTCTAGAATTTTCAAAATCCATGGCCACATGTTTACAATTTCACGTCAAAAAATTGCTAAAATTCCAGTTGAAATTTTTTCAAAGTCCCTTAAAAATTTTCCAATTTTTGTCCCAATTCTTCCCATTCCCATTGAAACTTTTCAAATCCCTCTCCAAATTGTTGAAATTCTGTTGAAGCTTTTAAAATTCTCTCTAGAATTTTCAAAATCCATGTCCACATATTTACAATTTCACGTCAAAAAATTGCTAAAATTCCAGTTGCAATTTTTTCAAAGTCCCTTAAAAATTTTCCAATTTTTGTCCCAATTCTTCCCATTCCCATTGAAACTTTTCAAATCCCTCTCAAAATTGTTGAAATTCTCTTGAAGCTTTTAAAATTCTCTCTAGAATTTTCAAAATCCATGTCCACATGTTTACAATTTCACGTCAAAAAATTGCTAAAATTCCAGTTGCAATTTTTTCAAAGTCCCTTAAAAATTTTCCAATTTTTGTCCCAATTCTTCCCATTCCCATTGAAACTTTTCAAATCCCTCTCAAAATTGTTGAAATTCTGTTGAAGCTTTTAAAATTCTCTCTAGAATTTTCAAAATCCATGTCCACATGTTTACAATTTCACGTCAAAAAATGGCTAAAATTCCAGTTGAAATTTTTTCAAAGTCCCTGAAAAATTTTCCAATTTTTGTCCCAATTCTTCCCATTCCCATTGAAACTTTTCAAATCCCTCTCCAAATTGTTGAAATTCTGTTGAAGCTTTTAAAATTCTCTCTAGAATTTTCAAAATCACTTCAACATGTTTACGATTTCACGTCAAAAAATTGCTAAAATTCCAGTTGAAATTTTTTCAAAGTCCCTTAAATATTTTCCAATTTTTGTCCCAATTCTTCCCATTCCCATTGAAACTTTTCAAATCCCTCTCCAAATTGTTGAAATTCTGTTGAAGCTTTTAAAATTCTCTCTAGAATTTTCAAAATCCACTTCAACATGTTTACAATTTCACGTCAAAAAATTGCTAAAATTCCAGTTGAAATTTTTCAAAGTCCCTTAAAAATTTTCCAATTTTTGTCCCAATTCTTCCCATTCCCATTGAAACTTTTCAAATCCCTCTCCAAATTGTTGAAATTCTGTTGAAGCTTTTAAAATTCTCTCTAGAATTTTCAAAATCCATGTCCACATGTTTACAATTTCACGTCAAAAAATTGCTAAAATTCCAGTTGAAATTTTTTCAAAGTCCCTGAAAAATTTTCCAATTTTTGTCCCAATTCTTCCCATTCTGAAACTTTTCAAATCCCTCTCAAAATTGTTGAAATTCTCTTGAAGCTTTTAAAAATCTCTCTAGAATTTTCAAAATCCATGTCCACATGTTTACAATTTCACGTCAAAAAATGGCTAAAATTCCAGTTGCAATTTTTTCAAAGTCCCTTCAAAATTTTCCAATTTTTGTCCCAATTCTTCCCATTCCCATTGAAACTTTTCAAATCCCTCTCAAAATTGTTGAAATTCTGTTGAAGCTTTTAAAATTCTCTCTAGAATTTTCAAAATCCATGTCCACATGTTTACAATTTCACGTCAAAAATTTGCTAAAATTCCAGTTGCAATTTTTTCAAAGTCCCTTAAAAATTTTCCAATTTTTGTCCCAATTCTTCCCATTCCCATTGAAACTTTTCAAATCCCTCTCAAAATCGTTGAAATTCTGTTGAAGCTTTTAAAATTCTCTCTAGAATTTTCAAAATCCATGTCCACATGTTTACAATTTCACGTCAAAAAATTGCTAAAATTCCAGTTGAAATTAAGTCCCTTAAAAATTTTCCAATTTTTGTCCCAATTCTTCCCATTCCCATTGAAACTTTTCAAATCCCTCTCAAAATTGTTGAAATTCTGTTGAAGCTCTTAAAATTCTCTCTAGAATTTTCAAAATCGATGTCCACATGTTTACAATTTCACGTCAAAAAATTGCTAAAATTCCAGTTGCAATTTTTTCAAAGTCCCTTAAAAATTTTCCAATTTTTGTCCCAATTCTTCCCATTCCCATTGAAACTTTTCAAATCCCTCTCAAAATTGTTGAAATTCTGTTGAAGCTTTAAAATTCTCTCTAGAATTTTCAAAATCCATGTCCACATGTTTACAATTTCACGTCAAAAAATTGCTAAAATTCCAGTTGCAATTTTTTCAAAGTCCCTAAAAATTTTCCAATTTTTGTCCCAATTCTTCCCATTCCCATTGAAACTTTTCAAATCCCTCTCAAAATTGTTGAAATTCTGTTGAAGCTTTTAAAATTCTCTCTAGAATTTTCAAAATCCATGTCCACATGTTTACAATTTCACGTCAAAAAATTGCTAAAATTCCAGTTGCAATTTTTTCAAAGTCCCTTAAAAATTTTCCAATTTTTGTCCCAATTCTTCCCATTCCCATTGAAACTTTTCAAATCCCTCTCAAAATTGTTGAAATTCTGTTGAAGCTTTTAAAATTCTCTCTAGAATTTTCAAAATCCATGTCCACATGTTTACAATTTCACGTCAAAAAATTGCTAAAATTCCAGTTGAAATTTTTTAAAGTCCCTTAAAAATTTTCCAATTTTTGTCCCAATTCTTCCCATTCCCATTGAAACTTTTCAAATCCCCCCTCTCAAAATTGTTGAAATTCTCTTGAAGCTTTTAAAAATCTCTCTAGAATTTTCAAAATCCATGTCCACATGTTTACAATTTCACGTCAAAAAATGGCTAAAATTCCAGTTGAAATCTTTTCAAAGTCCCTGAAAAATTTTCCAATTTTTGTCCCAATTCTTCCCATTCCCATTGAAACTTTTCAAATCCCTCTCAAAATCGTTGAAATTCTCTTGAAACTTTTAAAAATCTCTCTAGAATTTTCAAAATCCATGTCCACATGTTTACAATTTCACGTCAAAAAATGGCTAAAATTCCAGTTGAAATTTTTTCAAAGTCCCTTAAAAATTTTCCAATTTTTGTCCCAATTCTTCCCATTCCCATTGAAACTTTTCAAATCCCTCTCCAAATTGTTGAAATTCTGTTGAAGCTTTTAAAATTCTCTCTAGAATTTTCAAAATCCATGTCCACATGTTTACAATTTCACGTCAAAAAATTGCTAAAATTCCAGTTGAAATTAAGTCCCTTAAAAATTTTCCAATTTTTTTCCCAATTCTTCCCATTCCCATTGAAACTTTTCAAATCCCTCTCCAAATTGTTGAAATTCTCTTGAAGCTTTTAAAATTCTCTCTAGAATTTTCAAAATCCATGTCCACATGTTTACAATTTCACGTCAAAAAATTGCTAAAATTCCAGTTGCAATTTTTCAAAGTCCCTTAAAAATTTTCCAATTTTTGTCCCAATTCTTCCCATTCCCATTGAAACTTTTCAAATCCCTCTCAAAATTGTTGAAATTCTGTTGAAGCTCTTAAAATTCTCTCTAGAATTTTCAAAATCCATGTCCACATGTTTACAATTTCACGTCAAAAAATTGCTAAAATTCCAGTTGAAATTTTTTCAAAGTCCCTTAAAAATTTTCCAATTTTTGTCCCAATTCTTCCCATTCCCATTGAAACTTTTCAAATCCCTCTCCAAATTGTTGAAATTCTGTTGAAGCTTTTAAAATTCTCTCTAGAATTTTCAAAATCCATGTCCACATGTTTACAATTTCACGTCAAAAAATTGCTAAAATTCCAGTTGAAATTAAGTCCCTTAAAAATTTTCCAATTTTTGTCCCAATTCTTCCCATTCCCATTGAAACTTTTCAAATCCCTCTCAAAATTGTTGAAATTCTGTTGAAGCTTTTAAAATTCTCTCTAGAATTTTCAAAATCCATGTCCACATGTTTACAATTTCACGTCAAAAAATTGCTAAAATTCCAGTTGAAATTTTTTCAAAGTCCCTTAAAAATTTTCCAATTTTTGTCCCAATTCTTCCCATTCCCATTGAAACTTTTCAAATCCCTCTCAAAATTGTTGAAATTCTGTTGAAGCTTTTAAAATTCTCTCTAGAAGTTTCAAAATCCATGTTCACATGTTTACAATTTCACGTCAAAAAATTGCTAAAATTCCAGTTGCAATTTTTTCAAAGTCCCTTAAAAATTTTCCAATTTTTGTCCCAATTCTTCCCATTCCCATTGAAACTTTTCAAATCCCTCTCCAAATTGTTGAAATTCTCTTGAAGCTTTTAAAATTCTCTCTAGAATTTTCAAAATCCATGTCCACATGTTTACAATTTCACGTCAAAAAATTGCTAAAATTCCAGTTGAAATTTTTTCAAAGTCCCTTAAAAATTTTCCAATTTTTGTCCCAATTCTTCCCATTCCCATTGAAACTTTTCAAATCCCTCTCCAAATTGTTGAAATTCTGTTGAAGCTCTTAAAATTCTCTCTAGAATTTTCAAAATCCATGGCCACATGTTTACAATTTCACGTCAAAAAATTGCTAAAATTCCAGTTTAAATTTTTTCAAAGTCCCTTAAAAATTTTCCAATTTTTGTCCCAATTCTTCCCATTCCCATTGAAACTTTTCAAATCCCTCTCAAAATTGTTGAAATTCTGTTGAAGCTTTTAAAATTCTCTAGAAGTTTCAAAATCCATGTCCACATGTTTACAATTTCACGTCAAAAAATTGCTAAAATTCCAGTTGCAATTTTTTCAAAGTCCCTTAAAAATTTTCCAATTTTTGTCCCAATTCTTCCCATTCCCATTGAAACTTTTCAAATCCCTCTCAAAATTGTTGAAATTCTCTTGAAGCTTTTAAAATTCTCTCTAGAATTTTCAAAATCCATGTCCACATGTTTACAATTTCACGTCAAAAAATTGCTAAAATTCCAGTTGCAATTTTTTCAAAGTCCCTTAAAAATTTTCCAATTTTTGTCCCAATTCTTCCCATTCCCATTGAAACTTTTCAAATCCCTCTCAAAATTGTTGAAATTCTGTTGAAGCTTTTAAAATTCTCTCTAGAATTTTCAAAATCCATGTCCACATGTTTACAATTTCACGTCAAAAAATGGCTAAAATTCCAGTTGAAATTTTTTCAAAGTCCCTGAAAAATTTTCCAATTTTTGTCCCAATTCTTCCCATTCCCATTGAAACTTTTCAAATCCCTCTCCAAATTGTTGAAATTCTGTTGAAGCTTTTAAAATTCTCTCTAGAATTTTCAAAATCACTTCAACATGTTTACGATTTCACGTCAAAAAATTGCTAAAATTCCAGTTGAAATTTTTCAAAGTCCCTTAAATATTTTCCAATTTTTGTCCCAATTCTTCCCATTCCCATTGAAACTTTTCAAATCCCTCTCCAAATTGTTGAAATTCTGTTGAAGCTTTTAAAATTCTCTCTAGAATTTTCAAAATCCACTTCAACATGTTTACAATTTCACGTCAAAAAATTGCTAAAATTCCAGTTGAAATTTTTTCAAAGTCCCTTAAAAATTTTCCAATTTTTGTCCCAATTCTTCCCATTCCCATTGAAACTTTTCAAATCCCTCTCCAAATTGTTGAAATTCTGTTGAAGCTTTTAAAATTCTCTCTAGAATTTTCAAAATCCATGTCCACATGTTTACAATTTCACGTCAAAAAATTGCTAAAATTCCAGTTGAAATTTTTTCAAAGTCCCTGAAAAATTTTCCAATTTTTGTCCCAATTCTTCCCATTCCCATTGAAACTTTTCAAATCCCTCTCAAAATTGTTGAAATTCTCTTGAAGCTTTTAAAAATCTCTCTAGAATTTTCAAAATCCATGTCCACATGTTTACAATTTCACGTCAAAAATTGCTAAAATTCCAGTTGAAATTAAGTCCCTTAAAAATTTTCCAATTTTTGTCCCAATTCTTCCCATTCCCATTGAAACTTTTCAAATCCCTCTCAAAATTGTTGAAATTCTGTTGAAGCTCTTAAAATTCTCTCTAGAATTTTCAAAATCGATGTCCACATGTTTACAATTTCACGTCAAAAAATTGCTAAAATTCCAGTTGCAATTTTTTCAAAGTCCCTTAAAAATTTTCCAATTTTTGTCCCAATTCTTCCCATTCCCATTGAAACTTTTCAAATCCCTCTCAAAATTGTTGAAATTCTGTTGAAGCTTTAAAAATTCTCTCTAGAATTTTCAAAATCCATGTCCACATGTTTACAATTTCACGTCAAAAAATTGCTAAAATTCCAGTTGCAATTTTTTCAAAGTCCCTTCAAAATTTTCCAATTTTTGTCCCAATTCTTCCCATTCCCATTGAAACTTTTCAAATCCCTCTCAAAATTGTTGAAATTCTGTTGAAGCTTTTAAAATTCTCTCTAGAATTTTCAAAATCCATGTCCACATGTTTACAATTTCACGTCAAAAAATTGCTAAAATTCCAGTTGCAATTTTTTCAAAGTCCCTTAAAAATTTTCCAATTTTTGTCCCAATTCTTCCCATTCCCATTGAAACTTTTCAAATCCCTCTCAAAATTGTTGAAATTCTGTTGAAGCTTTTAAAATTCTCTCTAGAATTTTCAAAATCCATGTCCACATGTTTACAATTTCACGTCAAAAAATTGCTAAAATTCCAGTTGAAATTTTTTTAAAGTCCCTTAAAAATTTTCCAATTTTTGTCCCAATTCTTCCCATTCCCATTGAAACTTTTCAAATCCCTCTCAAAATTGTTGAAATTCTCTTGAAGCTTTTAAAAATCTCTCTAGAATTTTCAAAATCCATGTCCACATGTTTACAATTTCACGTCAAAAAATGGCTAAAATTCCAGTTGAAATCTTTTCAAAGTCCCTGAAAAATTTTCCAATTTTTGTCCCAATTCTTCCCATTCCCATTGAAACTTTTCAAATCCCTCTCAAAATCGTTGAAATTCTCTTGAAGCTTTTAAAAATCTCTCTAGAATTTTCAAAATCCATGTCCACATGTTTACAATTTCACGTCAAAAAATGGCTAAAATTCCAGTTGAAATTTTTTCAAAGTCCCTTAAAAATTTTCCAATTTTTGTCCCAATTCTTCCCATTCCCATTGAAACTTTTCAAATCCCTCTCCAAATTGTTGAAATTCTGTTGAAGCTTTTAAAATTCTCTCTAGAATTTTCAAAATCCATGTCCACATGTTTACAATTTCACGTCAAAAAATTGCTAAAATTCCAGTTGAAATTAAGTCCCTTAAAAATTTTCCAATTTTTGTCCCAATTCTTCCCATTCCCATTGAAACTTTTCAAATCCCTCTCCAAATTGTTGAAATTCTCTTGAAGCTTTTAAAATTCTCTCTAGAATTTTCAAAATCCATGTCCACATGTTTACAATTTCACGTCAAAAAATTGCTAAAATTCCAGTTGCAATTTTTTCAAAGTCCCTTAAAAATTTTCCAATTTTTGTCCCAATTCTTCCCATTCCCATTGAAACTTTTCAAATCCCTCTCAAAATTGTTGAAATTCTGTTGAAGCTCTTAAAATTCTCTCTAGAATTTTCAAAATCCATGTCCACATGTTTACAATTTCACGTCAAAAAATTGCTAAAATTCCAGTTGAAATTTTTTCAAAGTCCCTTAAAAATTTTCCAATTTTTGTCCCAATTCTTCCCATTCCCATTGAAACTTTTCAAATCCCTCTCCAAATTGTTGAAATTCTGTTGAAGCTTTTAAAATTCTCTCTAGAATTTTCAAAATCCATGTCCACATGTTTACAATTTCACGTCAAAAAATTGCTAAAATTCCAGTTGAAATTAAGTCCCTTAAAAATTTTCCAATTTTTGTCCCAATTCTTCCCATTCCCATTGAAACTTTTCAAATCCCTCTCCAAATTGTTGAAATTCTGTTGAAGCTTTTAAAATTCTCTCTAGAATTTTCAAAATCCATGTCCACATGTTTACAATTTCACGTCAAAAAATTGCTAAAATTCCAGTTGAAATTTTTTCAAAGTCCCTTAAAAATTTTCCAATTTTTGTCCCAATTCTTCCCATTCCCATTGAAACTTTTCAAATCCCTCTCAAAATTGTTGAAATTCTGTTGAAGCTTTTAAAATTCTCTCTAGAAGTTTCAAAATCCATGTTCACATGTTTACAATTTCACGTCAAAAAATTGCTAAAATTCCAGTTGCAATTTTTTCAAAGTCCCTTAAAAATTTTCCAATTTTTGTCCCAATTCTTCCCATTCCCATTGAAACTTTTCAAATCCCTCTCCAAATTGTTGAAATTCTGTTGAAGCTTTTAAAATTCTCTCTAGAATTTTCAAAATCCATGTCCACATGTTTACAATTTCACGTCAAAAAATTGCTAAAATTCCAGTTGAAATTTTTTCAAAGTCCCTTAAAAATTTTCCAATTTTTCGTCCCAATTCTTCCCATTCCCATTGAAACTTTTCAAATCCCTCTCAAAATTGTGGAAATTCTGTTGAAGCTTTTAAAATTCTCTCTAGAATTTTCAAAATCCATGTCCACATGTTTACAATTTCACGTCAAAAAATGGCTAAAATTCCAGTTGAAATTTTTTCAAAGTCCCTTAAAAATTTTCCAATTTTCGTCCCAATTCTTCCCATTCCCATTGAAACTTTTCAAATCCCTCTCAAAATTGTGGAAATTCTCTTGAAGCTTTTAAAATTCTCTCTAGAATTTTCAAAATCCATGTCCACATGTTTACAATTTCACGTCAAAAAAATGCTAAAATTCCAGTTGAAATTTTTTCAAAGTCCCTTAAAAATTTTCCAATTTTTGTCCCAATTCTTCCCATTCCCATTGAAACTTTTCAAATCCCTCTCAAAATTGTTGAAATTCTGTTGAAGCTTTTAAAATTCTCTCTAGAATTTTCAAAATCCATGTCCACATGTTTACAATTTCACGTCAAAAAATGGCTAAAATTCCAGTTGAAATTTTTTCAAAGTCCCTTAAAAATTTTCCAATTTTTGTCCCAATTCTTCCCATTCCCATTGAAACTTTTCAAATCCCTCTCAAAAGTGTTGAAATTCTCTTGAAGCTTTTAAAATTCTCTCTAGAATTTTCAAAATCCATGTCCACATGTTTACAATTTCACATAAAAAAATGGCTAAAATTCCAGTTGAAATTTTTTCAAAGTCCCTTAAAAATTTTCCAATTTTTGTCCCAATTCTTCCCATTCCCATTGAAACTTTTCAAATCCCTCTCAAAATTGTTGAAATTCTCTTGAAGCTTTTAAAATTCTCTCTAGAATTTTCAAAATCCATGTCCACATGTTTACAATTTCACATAAAAAAATGGCTAAAATTCCAGTTGAAATTTTTTCAAAGTCCCTTAAAAATTTTCCAATTTTTGTCCCAATTCTTCCCATTCCCATTGAAACTTTTCAAATCCCTCTCAAAATTGTTGAAATTCTGTTGAAGCTTTTAAAATTCTCTCTAGAATTTTCAAAATCCATGGCCACATGTTTACAATTTCACGTCAAAAAAATGCTAAAATTCCAGTTGAAATTTTTTCAAAGTCCCTTAAAAATTTTCCAATTTTTGTCCCAATTCTTCCCATTCCCATTGAAACTTTTCAAATCCCTCTCAAAATTGTTGAAATTCTCTTGAAGCTTTTAAAATTCTCTCTAGAATTTTCAAAATCCATGTCCACATGTTTACAATTTCACGTCAAAAAATTGCTAAAATTCCAGTTGAAATTTTTTCAAAGTCCCTTAAAAATTTTCCAATTTTTGTCCCAATTCTTCCCATTCCCATTGAAACTTTTCAAATCCCTCTCAAAATTGTTGAAATTCTCTTGAAGCTTTTAAAATTCTCTCTAGAATTTTCAAAATCCATGTCCACATGTTTACAATTTCACGTCAAAAAATTGCTAAAATTCCAGTTGAAATTTTTTCAAAGTCCCTGAAAAAATTTCCAATTTTTGTCCCAATTCTTC